>NC_084547.1:7060000-7275000 GCF_024500275.1 Phycodurus eques | reverse complement strand
AAATAAAAATTATTTAAAAAGTCCAAAAAAAGGCGATAAAAACGTATAAAAGAAAAGTATAAAAAGTATAAAAAAAAGTATAAAATCAAAACTCTTAAAAAAGCCTATAAATAAAAAAGTCTACAAATAAAAAAAAGTCTGTAAATAAAAAAGCTATAAATAAAAAAGCTATTAAAAAAAGTAAAAAATAAAGTGTATAAATAAAAAAGTATTAAAAAAACTATAAAAAAGGCTAAAAAAAAAAAAAGTCTATAAAATTAAAAGTCTAACCCTAAGCGTCACCGGGAACAGGAGGACGGAGGGGAGCGTTGGGGGAAGGACCGTGCAACCCCCTCCCGATCCTGGAAGGGGGATTACGTCCCTGTGTCCGGGAGAGCTCGGTTCCCCTCACCTAACCCTACCCGTTAATATAGTACATCTAAAATAATAAATTACATAAAGTAGACTATACAATTCATTGGGAATTAAAAAAATAATTTTAGACAGTCAACATATGACAGTTCAAACTTTGCTCAAAATGGCGACCGCAGAGAAGCAGCGGTGACGTCACACTCAAGCGACACTTCCGCCATGAGGACGAAGACAATTATGCATAACGCCGCTAAAACACCACGCTGACACTCCAAAATGCGTCACACCACAAGCCAGCGACGCCACCAAGTCGATAATTATTCATTTGGGCGTCGAGTAAAGCTAAAACTTTGCTCAACAAAACAGCCACGCGCAACAGCGGCGGCGGCGTCATATTCAAGCGACACTCCCGCCACGGGGACGACGGAAATTGGGCATTACAACACCGCTAAAACACTCGAACACCGCCGCGAAGTGTAAAACGCCAAGCCAACGACGCGACCAGGTCAATTATTCATTTGGGCGTCGAGTAAAGAGCGAACTTTGCTCAAAATGGCGACCGCGGAGAAGCTGCAGTGACGTCACATTCGAGCGACACTTCCGCCATGAGGACGAAGACAATTGTGCATAACACCGCTAAAACACCACACTAACACTCGAAAATGCTTCACATCACAAGCGAGCGACGCCACCGAGTCTATTATTCATTTGGGTGTCGAGTAAAGTTCAAACTTTACTCAAAATGGCGACCGCGGAGCAGCAGTGTCGACGTCATATTCAAGCGACACTCCCGCCATTAGGACCAAGACAATTGTGCATTACAACACCGCTAAAATATTGGAAACGCCTTCGCACCACTCACGCGAAGTGTAAAACGCCAAGCCAGCGACGCCGATTATACATTTGGGCGTCGAATAAAGCTCAAAGTTTACTAAACAATGGCGACCGCGGAGCAGAAACGCTGCCGCAGTGACGTCACATTTAAGCGACAGCCCCGCCGCACGACGACGGCAATTGTGCGTTACAACACCGATAAAAAACTCCAAACGCATTCGCACCGCTCGGGCAATGTGTAAAATGCCAAACCGGTGACGCCAGGAAGCCTATTATGCATTTGGTCGTTAAGTAAAGCTCAAACTTGGCGCCACAAAATGGCGACCCCGCAGATACACTGAGCTGTGGAAGCACCAACTAACGCATCTAAAATCACTCACGAGACACTATCAGACTCCAGGTGGGTGCCCGAGTCAAACGTCAAAAACGCGCTCAAATAAGTCAAGACACAGCAAAAACAACATTCATTGCTAGAGAGCGTGAAACAGCACCCTCACCTTGACTGGAACAAAGAGGAAGTCACGCCACTCGCCTCGGGCGTTTAAGCGATCCAAACCGGAAATAGATTTACTGCATTAACCAATCAGCTTAGTTTGCGTACCTTTTGGCGCAAAATGCGACTAATCAGATGACCGAGTCCTAATTATGTCCGAGAACTGTACATTTCTCATTTCTCGCCTGATTGAAGTCATTCACGTGATGCCTAAGTCTCCTGTACTCTTACTAGTACTAGGAGGAAAGGTTGTCAAAGATGTTTCATTTGCATCACAGTTTTTATTTTTGAAATAACTGAATGGTTCAGGGTCACGACACACAATGGAAGTTTTTCGTTCAAATGTTATATTTTCAAAGACATTTAGAAAACAAATATTCCCCAAAAAGTTTGGATTCTGCAGCTTTTGCCATAAATGTAGTCACATTTTTACATAGTTGTCTAATTAGTCTGCATTGATTCTCATGAGGCCACAATTTGGGTATAAGTGCATTACTTTTCTATTTAGAAGTGGGGGTATTTTTCACTTTATTTGCACAATGCACTGCAACAATCACTGCGTTTTCCAATACGGTTTATTCCTTACTGGATGGATACAACATACAGAACACACTGAGGCATTTGACACGCACGCCTGTCATGCAATAGTCCATCTGAAAAGCAGAGTTGCGTTGGGAAAAGAGGCAAAGTCAGTTTATGACAGAACACCTTTATAGCTCCTCACTCTAAGCATTTCATTAATCAACAATTAAGAGAAATGACAACTTCGTATTGTGTCAGCTTTGTTGGTCACAATGTATGTAGGGAGAAGCTGCGGCAAACATTTTCATACAAACCGAACAAACTGACATGCGGGTATTAATAAAACTTACTTTTAAGTCAGACACGTTGGAAGCAGCAGCGGTCGCACATTTATCACACCATCGAGTCGTTTTAATTTCCAAAGCTTATCTTTGATACATGACGGAACAACTGGCAACACGCGCACACGCTCGTGCAAACACCCAGCGTTGCGGAATCATTGTTAACCCCATTAAATTACATTCAAACAATCATTGATAAAATTAAATATACATAAGCTTTCTTTTGAAAACCGATATCCACGTTGCAATCATATGTTCAGAACAAGCTGATGATACAATTTCAAAAAGTTACACGTTGTACACAAACATTTTATCTTCATCAATAAGTGATTCATGAGTCCACTTACGCTTTGGCTTTAAGCTTCACGTGGATAACGTGGTTACCATGGTAACACGTCGGTGGACACGGGAGCGGGAACGCCACGGCCATGGATCATATCGATGGGCGTGCGTTTTTACATTACATATTTAATAGTTCATCACAAATAAAAATTCATATTCTTCACCTAATTTGACATAAACGCTTGTACACGCACATTTCCCCCATCAAGGAGTTTGTAAAGTGCGAGCCCAGACACAGTAAACTTGAAATGAACGCCACATTGCACACACCGCTGTAGTGTGTCGCTCTACTTCGCACAACACCACAAAAGCACTGAAGGCAAAAAGGCGCCAGGGCACACTGGATGCAGAAACGGCACCCGACGACAGTGGAGCTTGGCGATGCTCGACCGTGAGCGGAGACGAGCGTGTTCCTGCACGCGCTATCGTTTTGTATGCCCCTCACAGCAAGCATCTGCTTAGACTAAACATGCTTATGCAAACGATTAATTTGCCCATTGGGCCGACTTGATATCTTGATTGATCCTATCGTGTTTATGAACGCACGGGAGGGATGGTTGGGGGGTACCTGGGAGTGGTGGGGGATTGGACAGCAAACCCACGAGAGCAAGACGATAAGAACAATTGGGAACTACTGGCAAAGCAAACGTTCACATTGGTGCATTACATCTAGAGTCAGCTGATCATGAACCACCCCCGTGACCTCTTTAGTCGAGGTCACGACAAGCCAAACAAAGTCAAAACCACTTGAGCACCTTGCATGTGCACATCCTTATCAGCATTATTATCAGTAGTATTATTAACAGCTCAACACACAAATACATTCAATGTTTTTCTTTTCTGTTCCACGTCCGAGATTTCTGCACATCGGCTTCTGGTGTCATTGAAGGTTGCGTGACGTAGAAACGAGGTGTCCCCGGAAAGTCTCATTTCGGTCTGAAGGCGGTTTCGATCGTGTCGTTTCTAAAAGATGGGTGTACTCTGCTGCGTGCGAGCAACGTGTAGACGCCGTTTATGACAAAATGACAGAATTGTAGGCTCTTTCATTAGCACAGCGGGCCAGTGGAGGAGCAATGCGAGTGACACCGCTTCGAAAAAAAAAAAAATGCACAGTAAGGAAACGCAAAACAGCTGATCCTTGCCGCCTACGCCACGGTCAGTACAGCGGGTGCCGGCAGATGAGAGGACGGCGTCTCCTCACTCGCGGAGGTCAAGGTTAGGGGCCGGAAAAGATCGTCGGTTGCCTGGCGATTCTGCTTCAGGAGTCGTACACTTGACGTCCCGTGTTCCTAAAGCGACACGACCACAAGCGATTACAAACTCCAAATGCGCGCTCGTACAAAAACCACGCTGTATCCTATCGGTTGGATATCATTGCCGTTGGGTGGAACACTTGCATGTCCAAAACCATTACTTTTCAGGAAAAGAAAATAACTACGTCTTTATTAACGCTGCATCATCAAAGAGCAAGCAATTTACAACGCTCAGTCATTTGGAAGAATAACAGTCCCACGTGTGGACTAAACAGTATCAATTGGTGAAAAAATATTCAATTGAACAGATTTGGGTAAGTCACCGATGGTGTAGTGGTACACTCGCCTGACTTTGGTGCGGGCAGCGTGGGTTCACTTCCCACTCAGTGACGGTGTGTGAATGGGAGTGCGAATGGTTGTCCCCGTCTATATGTGCCCTGCGACTGACTGGCGACCAGTTCAGGGTGTAGTCCGCCTTTCGCCCAAAGTCAGCTGTGATAGGCTCCGGCGCAGTGCCCCGCGACCTTTACCGGAATAAGCGGTGTTGAAAATGGATGGATAGACGGACCAAATTTGGACATGGAAGGATTTTGGCCCGATGCCCGCAATATGTACTCTATATACACGTGCGCACAAAAATTATTTACAAAAGTTCTTCTAAAAACAGTACATCTTTCACAACTTTAGGACCAATTATCATGTATAAAATATTTTTTGGATTGAAAATGTCAGAGAGGTATTCATTTTTTTAAAAATCACTACGCATGCTACTTTGTGTTGAAAACAACACAACACACTGGCACGCTGACATCTAATTATGTTAACGTTGCAACCGACATCGGCGGTGTCCAAGCGCGCACGTTCTCAGGACAAAGGCTATTTCGGTCGGTGAGGCTCTCAAAAAGGAAAGGAGGATAAATGTGTGGACAATATGGAAAGGGGGGAAAGGGAATGCTGTGTGAAAGCAGCTTCAAGTAGCTGGCCATGCAGCTGCAAATTTTACCTCACCGGGCCACGAGAGGGAAGCAAAGTAACCCGCTCAAAACAACAGTCCAAATTCCGATTTGTCTGCGAGATGACTTTGGGTGTGTTTTATCGGCTGTTCCAACCTGAGAGCGAGCTGTTTGACTTCTGCTTGTGGAGCTTTTCCTTCTCCCTCTTCGCCTTGGGCATGATCTTAAGCTTTATGCTGCTTTTACTACTGGGACGCGCCAACCCCTGGATGCACACACAATCACATGTGGCACAACGCACACAAGCACGCACGCCAGGGTGTTTCGCAATCCTTACCTCCTCGGCACAGTGCGTGAGTGGACAGATCCGGTGGATGTCATCCAGCTTGTGGAGCTCAGCACTTAGGCTGTTCAGGGTTAAGCGGAGACCCTCTTCCTCAGGGAACTCGGACTGAGGAGGATGAGAAGAAGGGTGCGTGAGAGATCGGATGGCCAAAAAGTGGCAGCAGCTAGTGGCGAGAGAGGTTACCAGATGTTTTCCATCCAGAAACATGGTTGTCTCTGCCTGGAGAACTTTGCTGCTGTTGACAATTTCCACGGCTGTGCTGCGACTCAAAAACTGAAAATCAACAACACTGGTTGGAGTGATTTATCCAAAACCTACAAAACATGTATTTTTGGGAAATAAAGACAAACATTTGGGGTTAGTGCTACATCAATAGCAGAGTTGTGGCGCACTTTTCTTTTTAAATCCATGACATGTCAGGCCACATGTTCTCTGGACTACAGTAAAGTAGTCCTGTAACATTAGTCGAGCCCTGCGCTCACTTTAACCGCGTACGTCAGAATATGGTACAAAAATGATATGAAATTCACACAACACACTGCGCTGCAAAAGCTGTATCACGGGTACATCGCATTGATGCGCTCTGGGATGGTTTGTGGTTGACACGTAACAGCGTCCCCGCACATCTCATGTACAAATGTGCATCGAGTGGGTCCAACGGGCCATCTGTAGTCCCGTCTGGACCCATCTGCCTACACCTGGTGTCCCTACCTCAGGGCTGGACAGCTTGGCCTCGGTCAGCACCGTGGCGCTGGCGTTGACGGCGTGTGCCAGCTCCTGCTCCACCAGCTTGTGGGTCTTGGCGGCCTCGCGGATCCTGGGGAGGAGTGAAAACAGGAAGGGATGATAATTGTTCCGTCGGGTGTCGAGAGCGGGGACAAAACAACTCCCCTGAGGAGCGTGTCACTGACTTGCTGATGAGCGTGTCGGCCACCGTGCCCAGCTGCTGCACCTGAGCGCACTCCTCCTCCGTCAAGTACTCCATGGACTGCTGTGAGTTGAGGCGGGGCCTGTTGACGCGGTCGCTGTCGATCTTTAACTTATCCTCCCACGACTTGAGTGTGCTCTCAAACGCCTGGCCGCACGTAGGCCCCCCGACAGACAGCAATAGACCATGAGGACATTTAAAAAGGACGTGAGGAGGTAGTTCAGCTGGGATGGAGGTGGCCTTATTTAAGTGAGGACAAGACAGCTTCAGGCGGATCAAAGAGGTCACTCCCATTGGAAACAATCCTCCTGAACTGAGAGCTACAATTAGCCATCAAACACATCCGACCGAAAGTCACATCCTACCCTGTCCCTGGTGAGCATCTGTGCTCGATTCTTGTGGAGTATCTTGACGATACCCGGTGGCTGGATCCAAGCCTCGCCGTCCACTTGCACAGGGACACCCTCCTCCCCTAGGATAGTGATCTTCACCTGGCGGCACTGAGCACAGGGCGGTGTATGTTTCCATCGTACACGAAGAGGTTTGTGATTTTATTGCAAACACCTAACATTTCCAACATGCACAGGGCGGGGTATGTTTCCATCGTACACGAAGAGGTTTGCGATTTTATTGCAAACACCCAAAATTTCCAACATGCGTGACCCACTTCTGTTGTGGGCCCAGAACAAGGACCGAGTTGTGCAAATGTTCCCTGGCTGTACCAGCAGGTAGCACACTGAGCAAGAGGAGTTAATAACACCATTCACCCAGCCCACATCCCTGGTCGTGTTTAAACATATACGTTGTATGTAAATTTCATGTTGAGCTGTCCATTGTCTGTGTCTACAGATGATTGCAAAGCATTCCCTCATATCTGTACTGAAAAAATAACGTCAAACCCACTCGAATTTCATCACATTCATGTTGACTTAAAAAATTGGAACTCATACAACCACAAGTCTGTCTGTGTGTGTGTGTGTCTGTGTGTGTGTGTCTGTGTGTGTGTGTGTGCGCGCGTGCGTGTCTGTGTGTGTGTGCGCGCGTGCGTGTCTAACCTGTGCAATACGGTGGTGCTGTAAGTTGATGACTCTGGACATGGCCATCTGCATGCTGCCGAACACAGCCACTACTTCCAGTTTCTTGTCGTCAAAAGACGGAGCCCCGAAGTTCTGGAAACATAGCAAAAAGCCAAACTGTTAGCTGGCACCGAGGACGGCACTCTCTTTTGAACATTGTACTGCCAGATGTGCTCACGTTGTCCTCCTTGGTGCCTCCCCAAAAGTTGATGCCCCCTGCGTAGCTGGGAATGTTGAGCACCGCCAGGCCCTGGAGAATCGGAAGAGGAACGGAGACACCATCGCACTAAACAGAGAAGATTCTGTGTTAAATGTCGTTGCCTGAAATACCACAATTTTGGCTCTCTCGAAAACTTGTAATAGCCTCTCCTGCAAATAGTGTATAATTGTGTGTGTTTGTGTACGCCTCAAACCTCAAGCAGAACCCTCTGCTCCAAGTTTTTGTACGTCTTCTGGACCAGCTCTTTAGTCCCCAGCACTCCATACCACATCATGTTCTTTGTGCGACTGCTGCAGGACATCAACACACATACTGTACATCCTTATGAGCACTATGTGGTAATAAGAGTTTTTCTTTTGGGCCAAAGGTTGGCAATGTTACTTTGTCAAAACAGAAAAAAAAGGTACATGCACACTAAGTGCACTTCCTGCTTGAAACATTAACGAAGGACTGAAAATAAAATCTATTTGAGACATGTTATCAAATGTTAACTTTTTCAGGCTCTGAAACGCCATTCTTGCATAAACAAAAAAGCAGAGTGATGTGGCATAGAACATGTTTCTTAAATATTGAAGCACAAAAATGCCTCACCTGTGCTATCATTTAACTAACCCTCCAGACGATACACTGCTTTCTCTGGTCTTTCTTTTTTGCCTACCTGCACTTTTTAGGATGCTCTTCTCGCTTGTTGTTGAACTCCAGCGAGATCTTGGCGTCCAGACCGATGCCAAAGTAGTTGTTCATCACACACTTCTCCAAGCATAGTCTGCAGCCGAACAGAGATGCTCAGTGAGGACGAACAAACGATATGGCAATCGAGGGGCTGGAGAGCCAAAGAATGCTTACACTGAGTCCTCGTTGAAGTTGACCGCGTGGAGTCTCTTCGGTTGCTCCAGGACGATGGGAGAGGTTGGACTTAAACGTCTGTAGCCTGGATAGAGGAAACGTGGGTAAGAAAAGGAGGAGGGGGAAAAAAATACCCCTCATCCTTTACAAGTAAAATAAGCAATGTCAAAGACCCTGTAAAGTCAATTCAGAGTGATTTGTTTATCAATACATTCTACATGTTGAAGATAATAGTGGAAAACATATACAGAGACTGCGAAATGTGTAGTACTCAATTGTACACTGTGTGCTGCACTTTGTTGTACGGCATGAGTTGCCCACTCAATGAAAACTGGAGCGCCTTACTTGGCATCAGCGGTTATCCAGCGCAATTGTGACATGCGGTTAGCTGGCTAGCTATGCCCACACCCTAAAAACGCATCTTCCCTTTGAATGGCCCTCTGGCGTAGCTGCTTTAGCGCACCCTGTATAGTCCACAATTACCATTCAATGTTGAAGTTGAGCCTCCTAACGTGATTTTACGTCATATTAGCTATCACCCCCTCAGTATGTTTGATTCCTTTTGGCGCATCCATTCCATTCTGTGGTATGTCGAATTTACATGCCATTTTTGGGGCTTGCTTAGTGCCACTTTAACATGCTTCAATTTGCGTTTTGAGGATGAATCGCTTGCAACTGGACTCGTGGTGGTCTTGGAAGACGCTTCGCCTCTCATCTGACCAGGCTTCAGGAGTTCATGCAACAAGGCTTAGTTAGGACTCACTACTACGAAGTAACTTTTAAAAACTCAAACAGGGCTAAGGAGTTGATGTTTTATGTTGCTGAGACCAGAGAGACATATTTCAAAGAAGCCTATTTTCATATAAAAAGAAAAAAAAAAAAAGAAAAATGCTGAATGAACAAACAAATACTAAGAGACTAGTAACTCTGGTAAACCATGAACCACATTGACTGGTGAGCAAAAACGTTCACGACAAGCCCTGTGTCCACGTATAAGGAAGACGCTAACGATATAGTAATTCATTTTTTATTGCTTCAAAGTTGGCAAGGTTATTCACAACCCTCTTCTATGTGGTGTGTCAAATTTAAAAAGACTTATTTTCACTTTACAGGTTCTTTAAGGACTATTCGTCATGTGGGTGGTGCCCGCCCACTGTGTTTTGTCTGAGCTGTTTAGGATAGTGTCTTTTAATGGAAACAAAAATGCTTATGAGGCTGGCAAATGCTGTAACCAACAGGCGGTGCTGCAAACCCTAACTTCCCATTGCAGCCAATCGCGAGACTGAACAAGGTCATTTTTGGACAAGGGTGAAATTTGAAACAAAGGGCTCATAGGAGGTAGTAAAAAAGAGCTTTTTCTTTACATGTACGCATCTCCGCATCCTTTAGTTCCTCGCTGTTTTCTCTTTTGATGGAAGATGACGACCACATCCTGTGGACCTGAGTGTGTCGGTTCTGCTCGTCCACCACTGCAAAAATGACACGAGTGAGCGGGCCGCCCCCACCCCCGAAAGCACAAACGAACGCCGCTTTGCTTTTACCTTTCTCTGCCTGTTCGATGATCTGCCTCAAGGCCTTTTTCAGGCTGTTGGCCCGCAGCATCAACTGCTCCCTGGAGCGGTAAGTTTGGCCATCGGAGCATGCGTCACTGCCATCCTTATCTGGGGCTGAGCCACCATCTTCCTGGCCAGCCAGGGAACCCGTTGGAACAACCTGGAGAAAATCGGAAATTCATTTTTTTTTGCACTCGACAAAGGGCAGCGCTTATAGTTGCTCCTTCTATTACCTGAGCTTCTGCTTCCTCACTTAAGGCTTTGACCAAGGAATCCAGCTTCTCATTCAGCAAGGCACACTTCGGAGAAAAGAGGAAAATTGTCTTTCATTTTTCAGCTTTAGATTTTGTGACAAAAGTTTGGAGAACATCTTTTTCAGCTTCCAGTACAGAAATCCAGGTCCGTCAAGGCATGGCTGCATGAGGACTTCTAGATCAATATGCAAAAATTACAAAAGCTTCCCAGAACAGTAAAAGCTGTAAATGTGGCAAATGTCCCGATATTTTGGTATAGCGCATATTGTCTTTTTACCTCTGACAGGAGTGACATAATGGCTGCGCTTTCAACAAAACATGCACACAGTCACACCTGCCCACTTGTGGCTGTTATGCAAGTCCTTGTATAACACTAACCTTCTTTGCCATGGCGTCCGCTTCCTCCTTGTTCTCCGTGGCCCTCTCGTATGCTTTGCCCACCTCCGCCACAAACTCGTTCACCGTCCCACACAGGAACCTGTCCAGGGAGGAAAACAGGCTTAAGTGCTCATGTGACACCATCAGTGCAAGTGGCTGCATTGGACACATACTTAGCAGAGGAAATGACATCACTGTGTTTGTCTGAATCCAGGATCGTGGCCAGGTGGGACGCGACCGAGTCGGCGTACTGAGTGATGTGAACCTAACAAAAAGCCACAGACACACACGACATGATGATTATGACGACGACGCCGCTGCTGCTGCTGCTGCTGCTGCTGCTGCTGCTGCTGCTGATCAACCTCAATTAGGCTCACCTGCATGGGACAGTCGAGGTTGTCATCTTCCCTCACTGATGGGGCCGGTTTGGAGGTAGCAGGAACCTCGTAGGTCATAACGCTCCACCTGACCACATACGTGCACACACACGTCTCAGAAATATGAGGAATGATGATCAATGGAATGATCAAAACAAGTGCAGTGATGACCAATGGAATGATCAAAACAAGTGCAGGGTTCGTTGATGGAATGTGCTTTATGAGATCCGCCCCTCGCGAAGTAAGGGTCTCTTACCGGTCCAGCATTTTGGTAGTGGCCCTCTCCAGCTTCTCCAAGATCTGCAGCAGCTGAGCATCGTCGTCGCAGAGGCCCCCCCAGCCCAGAACCCGAGCCAGGTCGTTCCCGGTGCCCAGGGGCAGCACACCCAGCTGGCACTGTCCAGGGGAATGGGGAAGAGGGGAGCGCAACACATGGAATCATAGGAAGTAAAACCGCAGTTTCAACTTATGCGCTTAACTTTTACAAAACCATGTATGAGCGAAACCTATGTCATAGATTGTAGCGACTAACCCTATGCCCCCATTTTTAAATTGTACTAAATGATATTCGTTCATCTGACTATCATTTCTCAGTATGATATTTGTACATTATTTTCATTCTTTCATTCAAACCAAATACTATTACTTTAATTACAGTACAGACCGTGTATTTTTTGGATGGCTAGAGGATATGAGTCGAACCATGTGCGATCCCAATGATGTTGTGACCCAAATGCTACAACATCATCCCCTCACTTCCCACGACACATCCTTCCTGGCTCTCACCTGCTTGTGGAGGTTGAGTTTGTCCAGCTCCGACAGCACCCAGCCCACACTGCCGTCACCCCCGCACACCAAGATACGGAATGTCACAAACTTTTGAAAGAGGCGCAGGCTGGAATGCAAAACAAGGCAACGTAACAAAAAAGTTAATGGATAAAATCCTACATTGCCACACCCTACCCGAGCTCCGGCCCCCCATTCATCAGGTCAAAGACTTGGGCTGGGTTGAGGAGCTGCTTGAACTTGCGCAAGAACTTGACACCCTGGTTGTCCCCGCTTTTGGAGTTGACGAGTACTAGAAGAGGACTGGAACAGGATACTGACATGGCCTTCCAGAAGCCTAACGTGCAGCAAGTTGATAAAAGAAGAAAAGGGCAAGAGGGTTTTTTGACTACCAACATGTATGCGTGTGTGAGAGGCCTCTCACCATCAGAGTCGATGCTGTTAAGTGCAGTAGGAGGGATGATGGAAACTCTACACTGACCCAGGGGACACACTCTCTCCATTTGTTCTTTACAGCTGCTGTGGACCTGGTGCACACATGCCCATGTGCACAGACACACGCGCAAGCACGCACAAACGCATACAAGGTAAGAACTGTCCATAGTACTTCTTTATTACAGTAAAACCCTCACAAATGCAAAAAAGAAAATTACACTTCACTAACCTTAGCAAATAGCACAGTCATTTGTGTTTGTGCACGTATGCATGGGCAAGGATCAGTTTCTCACGTCTTACCATAACACTCAGCACCAATGCACGCCTTCAGTACAAGAGTGGTATGGCGTTCACATCATGCAGTATATTCTCTCATTCTAGTCCGGATTCCTTTTATTTACAACAATTGCGACAAGCAGAGATGACATAACTACAAGTAGCACTTACAATGGCCTTGCACCAGAGGCAGCGCCAGTCCTGCAGCCTCCGCACACTGCCGCAGTTCTTGTCGCACACCATGCACTTGGCGCTGACAGGCAGGTTGCCTTCCAGCCACTGGTGGGGCATAAAAACCTGGGCAAAATACGTACAAGACAATTAGTGTGCAAAGAGCCAAGAGAAGGCCCACCGGCGTGTAAAAATATCATCCTATTGAAATTTAGTAGAGCGGAGCCATTAAAAACAACACACCCCATCCTCATCTTCAATGATGTCGTTCCCAATCGAGGCCAGTGTGGTCCATTTGCAGTTGTTCGTGGAGCGAACTGCACAGCGCTTGTGAGCCTTGAACTTGCACACTTCAGAAGGACAGGATGTAAAAGTGTGTTAACTACCCTGCAAAAAGGGTGTGTGTGTACGTGCGTGCGTGTGTGTGTGTGGTGGGGCGGGGGTGTAGGAGTGCATGTGTGTGTACCTTCGCAGGAAAGGCCATGGGAGGTGACGCCCGGCAGAGCCTCCTTGCAGACATTGCAGAAGGTGGGTCGGGCGTGTGAGCAGGCGTACCAGTTGTGCATCCCCGAAAAATGCTCCATGTTGAACTGGCTGGCCTGAACAGAACAGGAAGCCATCATTCCAAAGTTCATCCAAGCATGCCTTGAAAGGACTTTGCTCTGTGCACGTGGAAGAGAAAAGAGCCTTCCCCAAACAGCTCCCACAAAGTGAGAGCATGCAATGGACCGTATGCACAGCAACACATGAAGCATTTCCAGTAGAAAGGTTTTGTTGCACATGAGTTTCCGGTGTCCGTTTGTTTAAAGCTACTGGGATGTCATCTGACAGAAAAATAACCTAATTCTTTAAATGTTTGATAACATGGAGTTGTATGATAGGAATTTTCAATAATTCAGTGCTGCTACTTTTCCAGGTCGTAAATTCATCAAAGGTTTTGACTTTTTAAAGACGAAGGGAAAACTCTTACAGCCAACACTGCAGCGTGCCGCCTGTTAAGTTCAGCAAATCAAGTCGTCTTTTTATTTTAACACGTTTAACAGTGATCCGGTACTCCAAACCCAACCCAACAAGAGTCTGCAGTGGTCGAAGCTCCCTCTGGCGCTGCTTGACTCTGGCCGGCCGAACGAGCCGCTCCCGTCACGAAAGCTCCAGTCCCCAAGCTCACCGAACTCTCGAGCAGAGAGAACATTGATCATGCCAGTAGTATATGCTTGTCATTTTTTTTTTTATAAATTATTGGTCATGTTTTATATTTTCACAACCCCAATTTTATTGTATCGTGCCCATACAATGACAATAAAGGTTTTTTAATTTTATTTATGGTCAATCTTTATGTACAGCACGTTGTTACAGCTGTGGTTGTTTTTGAAAGTGTTCTTTAAAAACAAAGTTGAGTGTTGACTGTCTCAAGTTGAGTGCCATGCAAGTCTCCGTACACACGGATGTGCATGTACTGTGGAACTGCGAATGGCTCAGTAAATCACCATCCAGTGATCTTTTCGCTGATACTTGGATAACTGTAGCAATTCTAAAAGTTTGACGTCATTCACGCTGACTTTATGTCATTTCAGCATACAGTCAGTACACTTTGAATAGTTTGATACTGGCGTTGTTATCACTATGCTTTTTCCTGGCGACCAGAAGTTAGGACCCTCCTTACATCAAACGCTGAAGTGCTGCCTGCTTAGAGTCCATTGTCCAAAATGGACTCGTGTGGATAACGAAGAATAAAAAGTCTGGGGCAGGCAACTAACGGCCAGTCCCGACGGTCAGAAAACCCCCCACGCACCTCATAGATTTCCCACTTCTGGACAGATCTGAGGGCCCCGATCCAGTCTTCCATTTCCTTCCTGTTCTCAGCACACAGGATCAATTTGCGAAAAGGAGTGATAACCTGAGAAAGATGACACATTAACAGCGTAGCCTCACCAAGAACTCACGGGCAGCATCATTTGGGTCTAAAAGTGTTGAGGTATTCACTCACTGTGAAGCTGTTGTTGATGTTCTTGGTGCCTGTTTCGGCCACACTGGCATCTGACAGGTCGACCTCATCAAAAATAAGAGACTATTGGGGGAAAAAATTAAATAAAAATAAAATAATAAATCAACAACAAAAGGTTGGTCCACCCCCTCTGCAGCAAGAGCTACCGTTTGACAGCAATTCTTACCGATGCTGCTTTATGGTACCCTTCTATAACCAACAGCCGCTCTTACCTTGCAGTCCTTGGCATAGTAGAGCGTCCTCCCTCGGAGCTTGAAGTAGCGGCGTTTCCATCTTTGGAAGGAGCTTGTTTGCTTCAACAGGATTCCCTCTTTCACGCTCTTCTGTGCAAACAAATACAAGAGAAGACAATGCACGTGAGCGAATGGACTGGGAAGCTTTGGCTGTTTCCTTTCTGACCAAAAGTGTGACAAGGCCAAGATCATGTACACGTCAAGACATATTGCATTATTCTACTGTGTCTCAAGGGCCCCGGGTTTGATTCCCTTGAGCAACATAGCGAGGTGGTTGACAAACTGTTCTGTTTGTTTATCTTTGGCAACACAACGAGAGGTAAGTATTTTCTGTATCGCGTTTCTCTGCAAACTCTCGCCAAACGCTGACACCAGTTAGCAAAGGCCACTTGGGGGGGGGGGAGTGGGTCCAATGCACAGTTGTGATGTTTGTTGAGCAGTTGAGACTATCTCAAGGCATTCTCCTTTACAACTGCTTGGACTTTGTTCCAACGAAGCAGTAGCATACAGGACAGGTCCAAAGTGAGTGCTGAGACTCACCAGAGCTGCCGCCCCTGCACCCGACAAAGCCAAACAAACCAAAGCCCAAACACACCTCTCTGTCCTTAATGTGTTCCTTTCTGCCATCACACTGACCTCTTGCACACAATGGCTCCCTTGGCAGCTTTGGGCCAAACTGGCTTCCGCTTGGTCCTTTTGGCTCAGCTGGCCGTCCTCGCCGAGCCTCTCTCCCTCGCAGCGGAACCACACGCGAGCCACGCAGCACGCCCCGGCTTGGCAGAGTGCCAACATCGACAGGGAACACGTGGCATAGGCCTCACAGGACTAACTTGTTTTTTTAGTTACTAACCAACACTACATTACAAAAAAAACAAATAGGCAACAACATAACAGCTCTCGAGCTGCTTCCAAACCAACCCACACCGCAAATCCCTTTCCTCACCAGTGGCTCCTCAAACAATACCAGGCCACTTCCTGCCTCCCACACCTTGTTAGTTGGCAACACCCCCTCAGGTGTGCTGGAAGGCCCGCTTCCTTTTAATGTGTGTGCGTGTGTGTCTGTGTGTACTATCAGTACCAGTCAGACAGGTTCCTCTAGTCATATTTATAGCCACAAGGAAATAGGATTGTTCCTACCTGAAAACACACGCACACACACACACCACTCCCCTTCCCTCTAGTGGGTTTGCATGCATGCGTGTGTGTGTGTGTGTGTGTGTGTGTGTGAGAGAGAGAGAGAGATACTTGTCATTCTGTTTTTTATTTTAACAAGCTCAAAACCACCATCATTCTGGTGGCCTCTTGCTCTTCCCTACAAAACTATCAACCCTCACAGCTTTGTTTCACTCAGTCAGTCTTACATGAATGAAAACTTGAAAAAGGCTGCTGCCCTGTGTCTGTGATCAAGATGATGGGGGGGGAGAAAAACGAAAGATACAGAGAATTTCTGCAGGGATTCTTGAGACAATCAAACGGCCATTTTATGACATGACGCAAATAACTTTTATGGTGGCAAATAAGCACATTCTAAAGATAAGTGCTCATCTAATTGAACAAATGCAGAGTCCTTCACTGTGCTTGATGGTAAAAAAAATTTTTTATAGTTTCCATGTCATTTGCTACAAAATATCAAGTGACAAACAACAGCTGTTGTGCGATCACTCAGATCACCACCAAGGCCTAAAATCCTAATTTGGATCATCAGAACCTTACATCAGATGATGCACGTGTCCAGCGTTCTTCACAAATTGCTCTCTCTGCATGAATCAAAACTTAAAAAAAAAAATGCTGGGTCTGGATCTACACCAACATTGAATGGACTCTCCCTTTGCCCAAGAGCTACCAGGGTTTGCAGCATACACAATATGCATTTATTTGTGGTGAGTCGCCACAACTAAATTTTGGCTGCCACGATTAAATGAGCCTTATTGTCACTGATTTTTTACATTTAAAATGCGGGTACTGCTGCATAAGAAAAGTGTTTTATTTGGAGCAGTGTCCGCAACCTAGTCAGCCAGCCACCAAGGGGCGAACGTATGGTTAAGACTTCATTAAGGGCTGGCATCGCGCTCCGTGGCCAACTTCAAAATAGATGCTTGAAATGGCATTGCTGTTCAATGTAGTAATATATGAAGCTTTTATTTTGAAGTTGTCCCTTTCAGCACGTTGGCGGAGAGGCGGCGTGACACGTAAGACACTATTAACAATCGTAGCGGCTGCTTTTGACTTCTTTTGGGCTGGCCTGACCGCAGTAAAAAAACGCAGAAGTAAATAGAGAGGGAAATCACAACTATCGCGTTCTTTGCAGTGTGTGACCGTGCACAACTGACTAATGGTCAAGCAGAACAACGGAGACGTACCCTTCCTTGGCAGTTCACTATATTGATGGGGATTTTCAAATGAAAAATCGTTGCTTACAGCCTATTGTTATTGCCTTTTATGCATGAACTGTATTTGCTTCCATTTAGTTGCTATTTGTGATTGCACTTTGTAATAGCATTTTTTTTTTTTTGGGGGGTATGTTTTTTTTTTTTTTATTGTTATCTATGACTTATTCTATTTAAACTAATTCACTGCCAGCCTTCCCAGTTAACATGGATATTTGACTTCTAATGCCGTCAATGGCAGTGAATGTGTTCAAGATTCCTTTTTGCACTGAAAACTTGCATGTTGTTTGTTGAAAAGTACTGCAACAAAAGCAAAGCTTTTTCCCTAACACAATGAATAACCGTGATTAATAAATTGTGATTACAACATTTATCAAAATAATTGTGATTATTATTTTGGCCATAATCGTGCAGCCCTACTAACGAATAAACATTTTATATTCAAATTAAACTTTTTTTTTCTTTACCCTTAATCAAAACCACCCCATGTATGCTGATATTAAGTTAGTTCTGCTGCTGTTACTTTAAGTGCAGCATTTATGAAAGTCAAAAAACAATACATAGAATACATGTAAACACATGCATGGCTTTTGTTATGCTTTGCTTGTATCTTAACATGCATGTTTCCATGATGTCTTTTAAAGTTATATAAAAGAAATGACCTGTTTAGTCAGCCACTGCTTGTTGCAGACAAACTTCATATTCACAGTAAAATAATTTGCAGATATAACGAGTCACTGTCAATCTGTATTACATAAAAAGCTACGGAATGCCAGTTACGTAACACTACACTACATCATGCATGGTCCAGTGCTATCAATGGAAACGTGGGGGTCATTTTACGTTAATTTATAATATTTATTTATTATTAATTGGAGTTTTTTTATTGAAATATTTTTATTTATTATAAGTCATTCAGTAAGTGTTCATTTAACTTTAACCCCCCGCCGCACCCCCCCAAAACGCCCGGCCAGCCGCCGGATACCCACCACCGCACAAATAGATTCTGGTCTTGTTCGAAACACTGGCTAACACCTGCTAAAAAAAATAAAGATAATTCAATGATTGTAGTAACCTCTGGTCTCCAGACTGCAACCAACCGTCGATCAAAGCAACCAGTTTTGCATCCAGATTCGTTGTTTTTAATTCAGTAAACAAACAAGAAATATTTTTACAGCATGATTTTTAGTATTATTGATTTGAAATATACTGCATCTTTGTTCATCTATGCCAGCGACATATTGTGACGCACTGACAAAGTCTTGACCCTTAGATGCAGACAGACAGAAGGTACAATAAACGTAACGGATTTGAGATTGGAAAAGGGATTCCAGTCAGCGTCACTTCTGACAAGTACTAAAATTAGGAAATAAGGTTTTTAATTAACCCACACAAAATCAAGAAAATGCCATTCACAATTAAGCTAAAACAGCACAAATAACTGTTTAAAGTAAATTCATACAAAAAGAAACAATCTACAATACTGTACACTGCGTATGCGAGTGTGTGAGTGCGTGTTGCAGTCCTTAAAGTGAGAGTGGGTGAGTTCGATTCAGTGAAAAAGGAATTATAATGCAAAAAATAAATCTGTAGTGTTCATAATATAAGAAAATAATACACCAAAAAATACCGTGTACTCACGGTACTGAGGTTCAGGTCAATTAAGTCACCGAGTAGGAACGTCTGCAGGAAGAGAGCTTCTCTCGGGAATATACTGTATAGGCTTCAAGGCCTACTCCAAGTCAAACGCCGGCAGAGATTCCGTTAATGACCGCAGAGAAGACGTGGCGTTACAACAAACATGTCTTCGTGGCACTTTGACGCTGGCATAACGTCGGTAAACTCATTTGTCTCCACGCACGATTCTCTCCCCATCCCAAGCCACTGACTGTCAATCGTCTTACTACTTCCTGGAAGACGGATTCAGACTGCGCGGTGTCACAAGGCGAGTTGTGATTGGGTCATTGAATGGCTGTGGGAGGGAATGAAAAATACAAGCCCACAGATATGTATAGGTAAATACAACATGCCTCTTGAGCTGCATGCCTACGGCGACGTAAGCTACTACTCAGGGCAAAGTCGCCATTCCTGAACGGCAAGAACACCAAAAAGCCAAGGATGCCGGTACATTGTGCTGCTTACGCTTGTGTAGAAAGCTGTATAGGTACAACGGAACTGGGAGTAAGTTTTCACACTAACCCTAAATATTTTTGAGACTTTATTTTTTTATTTATTTATTTATTTTTTTTTTTTTTTTTGTGTTATGTTACGAAACAAAATAAAACCTAACCTCGATAACAGTAGGAGTTTTTTTTATGAAGCCTCGTAAATAGGTGCTGGTTGTCTTTTTCAGTAGCTGCTTATTCATAAAATGCAGGAAACAAAATAAAACCTAACCTCGATAACAGTAGGAGTTTTTTTTATGAAGCCTCGTAAATAGGTGCTGGTTGTCTTTTTCAGTAGCTGCTTATTCATAAAATGCAGGGACAGAGGCCAGTACGCTGTGAACTTTTCACACACACTCAGGTTTTTCCAGTCACAAGCTGAATGCAAAGTCAAACTCGCGCCAGCCTGGGATGTCGGAGGGGCACATGTTCACGTTGCCCAGCGGGGGCCAGAAAGAGCCAGAAGGGTGGAAGAAGTGTCAGACAGATAGAGAAAGTACAAATATTTGGGAGGCTTGAAATAGACACGCCTTGCATCAATTGTCATGCGTAAACATGTTGCTCTGACCACTAACACGGGCGCACCGTTAAAACAAGGCGTGGGAGGACTTTGCACCATGGTGACCACATCCTGTCTCATGCACCCCCATGCGTTTATTTATAGGCACACAAACACACACACGCACGCACGCACGCACACAGGACTTGTACAGGAAAATAAACTGATGAGGGTTGCTTCTGTCACCCATGCACACACACAATCCCTCAAGTTTAGCCACGTTTTGTACTATTCATGTGATTCTGCCTGTAGGGTTAATGCGTGGAAGAACACAATCTCCTGCTAGTGCCGGGAGAGGAAGGTGGCGGTGGCTCCTCCGAGCATACGGATCAAATCTGGCTCTGGTCCTGCATAAGTCCATGCGCACAAACACACACACACACACACACACACACACACACACACACACAGACAAACACACACACACGCACACGAAAAGGAAAGCAATGACAACCGCTTTGCATGTTGTGATTGATGGTGACATGACTGGTGCTTGCAATAATGCAAAAAAAATAAAAATGTGGTTTCTATCAATACCTGTCACATAATTTCAGGCCTCATGCACTAGGGTTGGGAATCTCTGGCATCAGGTCGATTCGATACATATCTAGAATACACAGGTAGCGCTTCGATTAAAAAAAATGATATCTTTACGGGCGGAACAAGTCTGTACGATTCAATATGGGAGCGATACTATTCTCGATTCCATGCAGAAGAAATGTGATAGTTAACGATTCCACATGTAGATGCTAATCATAAAGAATCTTAACTTGATTTAACCCAATTCTATAAAATGACATTTGTCTCAACCTATTTTCAAACATGTAAAACACCACGTAACCCTGAGCATTGTTGTTTTATGACTGTCAAGAAGAAAATAATATATATAGACCATAACAATACAACAATTTATTTGGAAGTTTTTCTCTTCAAAAGCATTTAAAGAGCCATAGGGGGGTCTGGCACACTTTCCCATTCAAGCCAGGACCGCCACTGCACACAACCCATCTCTCATCGATAGGTTATGTAAAGTGATGGATGAGGTGGAACCGGACCGTAATAATCAGATTTTACAACGCACTCATTTATTCAGAATCAGAATCATCTTTATTTACCAAGTATGTCAAAAACACACAAGGAATTCGTCTCCCGGAGTTGGAGCTGCTCTAGTATGACAACAGACAGTGAGGGAAGACATGAGGGCAGTTGGTGTTCAAGAGGAGACTGCAGGAGATAGGGTTACACGGAAAAGGATGACGCGATGTGGCGACCCCTAAAGGGACAAGCCCAAAGGAAAAGAACAAGTCATGTGTATGTGCTTCTTGCATTCCCACAAAGCATAGGAAAGACACAGCTTTGGTGTGGATCCTGGAATTTTACCTTGACTTTTATTTATAATTGCTTACTTTCATTTGCTAATTGTTTATGTACGGTTAGTTGTAAACTCGTCACTAAAATATTGTTCACATTAAATTGTTTTGGTGTGTTAATAATGAACTCGTTCAGGCCGTACTTCCGTGTTGGCTGTGATGACGCGTCAATTAAGTTTATTCAAACAACGTACAGCAAACAAAAACCATATAAAATGATATATTAAATATATAATTGCATTTTGGGTTAACCTTATGCAATATTAAACACACTGAAGTTCCTTGAAATGTTTATGAATATTGGAAGGGATTAGCAGACAGTTCGTAAATGCACTCAGAAGACTCATGCTGCTACTATATACAGTTAGGTGGGTCACAACATGGTGCCCACGCAAATAGCTGGACACATTTTCTTGACCCTATATACAAATGGGTGTGTGCCGTCCAATTCCATCTGACAGGGTAGACAGGGAATGTGAATTTCACAGCTGTAACAACAAACTGCTGCTTACACATACGTGTGTGGACCCACACACGCACGCCCGATATGGGGGTTAGCATGAAAATCTCTGAGCAAAAGCTCGGCCCAACGTGGTTACCTGCCACAGTTCTCCCTCCCCTCCAAATATTTGATCAGCAGAGAGGCCTTGCACGGAAGGATGTGGTTTGCTCGGTTGGCCGACTGTGAGCGCTTTGCAACTGCAAGAGATTTGTGCACACGCCGTCATCGTTACCCAGATTGCACACTTGAAAGCAGTAACGTGTGGTGGTTGAACTGTGCCAAAGCCTGCCTGCGATATGATCACTGTGTGTCTCCCCACAGGAGCTTTGCGACTCAGGAAAGACAGTAGGAACGCCACATAGGGTCCTCTTCAAAATACTATTTAGTGTTGCCTGTCAATATTGGCAGTCATTCGGGTCATTCCAAATTCACGGCATTGAATCGATGGCAACTGGACTGTTCTGGCTGTCTTAGAAGATGTTTCACCGCTCATCCAAGCGGGCTTCGTCAGTCCGGAAACTTTTATTGCTGTCAAAGCCTGCGCAAGGAACTACAAAGGCCAAACCAGCCTAAACAGAACATGTTAATTATTAGTATGACTCACAACTACACTACAAGTCACGACAATGTGACAGGACACGCACACACGCACACACACACACACACACACACACACACAGAAGCATCACAAATGAGAAATATTCGTTTTTAGTAGCGTGGATCTCTGTATGTGTGCCTGCTTGCGTGCGTGTGCATGTCTTAACTTTGTCTTTTCGTTTTGGTGACACGTATCCAAAGCATTCCAATTGCTGACAAATTACAAGCGACGATCCCCACAAGCTGAGAGCAACAGCACACTAGCCAACGACTTGAATACCTTCTACTGCAGATTTGAAAAGGACACTTTCACGATGGGCAGGACACAGCAGGTGAGGCTGGGGGAGACCACCTCATCCACACGCAGCATCAGCACTGAAGCGCCCCAAGGTTGTGTCCTCTCTCCGCTGCTCTTCTCTCTCTACACGAACGACTGCACCTCAACGCACCACTCATGCCAGAGTAGCATCTGCTCCATTTGCACACTGATTGAGGAGTATCTGCAACATTTGCACAATCAACATTGTCCCAGATTATCGCACTACTCGCTTGAAGTCTGGGCGCCGGACAATTGCTATATTAGTCATTCGAACTGCTCTAAGTGCTAGAGGACTCTGCATCTTTTTTGCACAATTGTCAAAAAAATAAATAAAATTGTACCGGCATTACCAGATAACTTTATTGCTCAGTGACTGTTTCTGTCAATGTCTTTATGTCTCAAAGGTGTTCTCTGTCAATTGACTGTCTGTTGTCGTACTAGAGCGGCTCCAGTTACCGGAGACAAATTCCTTGTGTGTTTTTTGGACATACTTGGCAAATAAAGATGATTCTGATTCTGATTTTGGCCAGCAAAGGCCTGACAGGAAGAAAGAGCATGCAGAGTCTGAACTGACATGGTTTACAAAATAATAATCGCAAGTAATTGACATTATGCTATTCTTGAAGGAACGCTATTTCTGTTGCCCTATCCTGACAAAGCTAGTTGTGCTGTAGCTCAGATTACAAACAGTTGCGTGACAAAGTTGTACTGTTAATCTCCATTAGGTATCAAACAGGAGATGGAGGGAGATCGATACGCACGCACGCACGCACACACCAGTGATCGAGTACACTCATTGGGACATCTCCAAAAACATAGAACAGCAAACACCAGGCTGCAGCTCATTACTGAAAATATATACACACACACACACAACTATTACTGACTGAGAGCACACACCTTTAACGCACACACACAAGTGCAGGAGCTGCTGTTCTGTCCTTGTCATTAATGCATTTTCAAAGAGAGTGTCACTAGTTTGACACAGGCACTGAAGATAGCTCATTAACTGTATTTTAGTATCATGCGGATTCCCTTTCATTAATGGCCCGTTGCAGGCTGAGGTCTTCTGGGAGGAGAAATGGCAGGGGGTGACAGAGAGGAAAAAGACAAAAAAGGAGAGACACAAGAGGGTTAGAAAAAGAACAAGTGGAGAGTAAAAACGGACATTGCAGCAGCAGCAGTAGAGGGACAAAACAAGGACAAGAAGAGAACACGAGGAGGCCAAAAAGCAGACCACGGCGGGCTGTAGGGAGAAAAAGCCAGGAGGCGGAAGAAAAGTAATCTGACATCACAAGACCGGCATTCCGCCATCATCTTTGACATCATCCCACATTCAGGCGTCTTATTGCTTGACACCATGCTGCGTTCGGGCGTCTTATTGCTTGACACCATGCTGTGTTCGGGCGTCTTATTGCTTGACATGCTGCGTTCGGGCGTCTTATTGCTTGAAACGATGCTACGTTCGGGCGTCTTATTGCTTGACACGATGCTACGTTCGGGCGTCTTATTGCTTGACACGATGCTACGTTCGGGCGTCTTATTGCTTGACACGATGCTGCGTTTGGGCGTCTTATTGCTTGACACGATGCTGCGTTCGGGCGTCTTATTGCTTGACACGATGCTGCGTTCGGGCGTTTTATTGCTTGACACGATTCTGTGTTCCAGCGTCCTATTGTTTGCAACGATGCTGCGTTCGGGCATCTTATTGCGTGAAACGATGCTGCGTTCGGACACCCTTTGGCATCTTACTGCACATTTTTCACTTTACTTAATGCTATATGGAAATGCTAAGCACCCACTTTATTCCACAAGTCTCTGCACTACTTTCCCCTCCATTCATTTGCTTGTCCCCAATCACCCCCCCCCCCCCAGTTATTGACCATGTCGTTGCACTGCGACTCTATCACATCCAGCCAAGGGCGTAACTCAAAGCCCGCACACAAAAAGACACACCGGCACAGCCTCGGCCATCCCACACACTGGTGTGTGCGCTTGTTTCCCCAACCCACACGCACACCTATAACTCATCCTTATCTTGGCTGCAGTTGACACCCACACATACATTGGAGCGAGGCGAGCGAGATGCGGATAAAAGTGAACGAATGTGGTGAGGCCAAAACATCTCTGGGAAATTTCTACCCTTTCTGACACATTTATTGCAGCATAAGCATTAGGAAAGAAAGAGAGAATCTTGGTCTAAAATGCTTAACGTCGCTTAATGTCTGAAAACTGCAGTCAATTATCAACACACAAATCTCTACATCTGCTCACTCCAACCTCTGAAAATATCAGAACGATTGACCCAATATTTTGGATTGTATAGACGTTAAGGCGGCGGCACGGTGGCCGACTGGTTAGAGCGTCAGCCTCACAGTTCTGAGGACCCGGGTTCAATCCCTGGCCCCGCCTGTGTGGAGTTTGCATGTTCTCCCCGTGCCTGCGTGGGTTTTCTCCGGGCACTCCGGTTTCCTCCCACATCCCAAAAACATGCATGAATTGGAGACTCTAAATTGCCCGTAGGCATGACTGTGAGTGCGAATGGTTGTTTGTGTCTATGTGCCCTGCGATTGGCTGGCAACCAGTTCAGGGTGTACCCCGCCTCCTGCCCGATGACAGCTGGGATAGGCTCCAGCACGTCCGCGACCCTAGTGAGGAGAAGCGGCTCAGAAAATGGATGGATGGATAGACGTTAAGGCGTTTTCCCCTATACAGAAAAAGCTGAACCTCGGTTAATGATGAAAACACTTACCGTCCATAAAATCCATAATATTAGTGCTATCTGTCAGATTTTTTTCAGAGATGGGAGGGGTCATAAATAGAGACGTCCACATACATTTTGGTGAAGATTGGTCGCAGTTTTCTGACATTAAGTGACAAACTACTTTCCTGTAGTGAGTGTCTGTGGAGACGAAAACACTTAACGTCCATGAAATCCAAAATATTGGGGCGATCCTTCTGATATTTGTTGAAATATCAGAAGTTGAAATGTGCATAAGTACAGAAGTCCAAATAAATTTTAGTGACGATTGATCAAGGTTTTTGGACAATAAGTGACTTTAAGCTTTTTGCGCTTATGTTAGAGCAATAATACGCAAGTTCTGTCGCTCCCTACGCTGGAATTCAGTATTACAACAACAGAAAACATCGCTTCGATATGATGTAGGGGGTCCCTTGTATGTGATGATTCTACAACACTCTACAAGATTTTAATTCTGTTTTGAAGGACAACCAGTGCGGAAAAAAGGTGCATTCTTCGGAAGAGGCGATTGTTCTAAATCCACTATTGCTACGTTTTGTGCATGCCTTTCTCAGACATTGCTGAACTTTGTTAATTTTACATCAGGCACTTTGTTGGGCAGCTAAGGAGTCCTGGAGAAGATGTATGAATTTCGCGCTGGACGGCAGTTATTCTTTTCTTTTATCATGGAAGCTGGTCTACATTTGTGATGAAGATATAAGACAGAAATATTTCAGGCAGTACAATGCAGTCAGAGTCGTTTCTTATTATTGCTGCATTCGTGCATGCAGTGGTCAGTGCGTGTATTTTACGTCAGGCACTTTGTTGGGCAGCAAAGGGGTCCTCGGAAAGAGTTTTCTTTAAGTTCACGTCTATTATTATTGTTATTGTTGTTTACACATACATTATTGTATGATTATTTTTTGCTACAGAAACAAAATAAAACATAAATAACATAAAATAATATGTTTATTGAGCTTTTTACAAAAGAAAAGGGACTGCGCTTCACCCATTGCTAGGTAAAATGGTGCGCCACTCAGTGGACCAGTGCAGGAAATGAATTGGGCATTCACTCACTCTAAAATAATCTTCATTCATTTTTGACACCGCTTATACTCACTTGGGTCGCAGGCATACTGGAGCCTATCCGAGCTGACTCTGGGCAAGAGGCAGGGTACACCCTGAACTGGTCACCAGCCAATCGCTGGGCACATATAAACAAACAGCCATTCACACTCACATTCACACTAACGGACAATTTAGTCTTCAATGAACCAACCATGCATCTTTTTGGGATGTAGGAGGAAACCGGGGTACCCAGAGAAAAGAGAAAACCCACGTAGGTGCGGGGAGAACATGCAAACTCCGCACAGGCGAGGTCGGATTTGAACCCGGGTCCTAAGAACTGTGAGGCGGATGTACTAACCATTTTTATTTGTATTTTTGTCAATTAAAAAAAATCAAATAATGAAAAATAAAGCAAACATGTTTCGGAGCTGCTAGGCTTAATCAGCATTGTGTCATCTCCTCTAGTAGTGGCTTGGGTGAAAAGGACTTCATTTTATTTTTTACAAGAACTACTTATATTATGCAGGTTTAAATGTTTTAGACTGCCCCGAATCTTGGAAGTTCATTTGCAATGGGTTACGAGAAATGGATTTCATTGAGCTGGTGACCTAGGAATGCACAAAGCATTTTTTGTAAATTTCTCATGGTGTGTCGACTCAGATTTCTGAGAAAAAAGTGAAGGATTTCCGGAGCTTTTGGGAGCGGGTCAAAAAGACAATTCTGAGCTCGACCGGACGCGGTGTTATTATACAACTGTGTCACTATGACGGCAAAGTACGCTACCAAATGAATGAAGACCTTTTTTTTTCTTTTCTCAGCTTTCTCAGGGAGGAGAAAGTGGAGAACGTGCGTTAGAGGCATACACAAAACCATTCAAAAGAGGAGTGTCTCGGATGTCTCGCATGTCGCTAATGTGGAAAGCAGCATGATGTGTTGTTGTTTGCGTGTGTGGGACACAAATAAAGGCCAAACGCACACCTACACTATGAGAGTAAAAAGCACACGAGGAGAACGAGAGAGAAGAGTGTGAAAGCTTATGTAACGGAGCCTGGAGCTAGCGAGCGCAAAATTTGAAGCGGAGGAGGTAGAGGAGGAGGCACTCTCTCATTGGACATGATCGTACTAATAAGAGCATGAGTATTAATCAACCTCATCTGTCCTGAACGCCAAACAGGCAGAGCGTTACCGCAAGTCTCCAAGGTCACATCAAGGGGAGTATGGCGGCGAACCGACAGTCGGTGCCAAGACGGGCGGGGCCGTCCTATGCTAAAGGATGTGGAGTGAACGAAATAAAACACGGCGGACGGTTCCGTGAGGGGGTAACATCTTTCAATAGAGCCACTAAAAAAACAGAGCGACGGAAAGATCTCATCTTTGATGACTAGCACGACATAGGTGAGGCGAGCCATGAATCCGACGGGTGAAGACGTCAAGGTATCGAAGAATTAGCACCTCTCTAATGAGTGCTGCGCGCTAATGAGTCGTCGACAGGCAGCCGACATAATGAGGGTAGGCACGGCGGAGGGCACGACGGACGAAGAAAAGGCACGCGTCCAAACGGGAAACGCAAACCGTTGCAGCCCCCATCTCAAAGAGGGCGTCTCTCTTTCTCGAGATCACGAGACGTCGCTGTCTTCGAGGTCACATGACATCACGAGCGTGTTGAACTTAGAGCGACTCTCTTCATCGAGGTCACGTGACATCCCTGTCATTGAGGTCACATGACATCACAAGCATGTTGAACTTAGGGCAACTCTCTTCATCGAGGTCACGTGACTTTACGAGTGTGTTGAACTTAGGGTGACTCTCATGGCAATGGCCAGCGGAATCCCATGTCTCTGATTGATCTGAACGTGATGTACAGTGAATGGTCAATGGTAGTCATCGATAATAATCTAGACTTGACCCAATGACAATGGGCCTAATTCACGAACCGTACCTGCGCATAGATTTGTGGGTGAAACTTGAATATGTTTGTACTTTGTTCATACTCTGCGAAGAAATTTAGAACCTCCTCAGAGCATGTGTACGCACACATAATGCAGGATCAGCTTTTGAAAATAAGTGAAACACATTTACCCAAGAAGCACAATGTATTGGAACTGCAGTCATTTATAAAAACAATAACAACTTTGGCGATACTAACTCAAACCAGAAATTTGCTAATGGACTGAGTGCCCTAAATAACAATTAAAAGGACACATCACTTTTACTCTCGTTCCGTTCAAGTGCTTGTACAGTATGTGCATTTACGTGTGCGTGTCCGCGCTGCACCGGTCTGCGTGCAGTCCAACGTTGTCACTCAACGAGCAGGAAATGTGACTGCTCGCTTTTCCTAGTCTTTTTTCATGGCTCCAGTATTCTTTTGTAATCCCTACGATGGTTGAATTGTGACGCTATTAAATTGTTTTTGTATAGATATATGTATGTTTTGTGCCACATACTCCATTTTAACTTGGGAATTAATAATCATTAACATGATAATTGGCTATATGTGGTCGGTTTCTGAGTTTAGCAAGCTTTCCGATGATACCAACTTTTTGAATACAGGATAAAGTTATCAAAGTTTTGGATCAGCCATCTCGTGACTTCAACCTCCCGCATTGGCTGAGCTGCGTCTGATGGACGTCCTTTCATAGGGAAATGGGGCCGCGGTTTCTGCAGAATGGCGCTCGCTGGCACAAGCCCGCCATATAGAATGAATTCTGATTCATCAACAAACGCACAGAGGTGCGAAGAAAATTGGCCGTTACTCGTGTCACAGATCTGATGGTGATTTTGCATATACACTCAACTTGTGTGCAGAGTGAAAACTTTTCTACGCATTTATTAGTGAATGAGGCCCATTTAGCTTGCCTGAGGGGAGCACGTCTAATGGTGGTTCACTCAACGTATTCATTATGAAAAGAGATCACGCTCATGTTTTACAGTAAGACGTCACCAAGGGCGCAATTACGATCTCAGCCGGAGGAAACTCGGGCCTGCGTGAGGAAACGGCACGAGTCTCACTTTCTCCTGCTGCCTAAATGACTTTGAAGCGTTCCAAAAGCAACCAGTTCCTCCTACCTTGGCCCGGATCTGGCCTGAAGTAGACACTTTGCGGATGAGCTTGTGTGACGTCTCCTCTTGCTCACCGTCGCTGTCGGAGGACTCGTCTGCCGCATCCCCGGTCTGCTGAACCACAAGAAACTGCGAATGACTGACGGGCCATCATTTTGGCTCTCGCTACTTATTGACACCGACGCAAACAACATTTAGTTTTTTCCTCTCTTTCTCTGTTTGCATTTGCTTATATTTTGTTTTGTTTTACTCTGCTCTCTGCTGCCAGGTCGACATTGCAAATGACACTGTTCTCAACTGCCATACCTGGATGGATAAAGGTTAAATAAATGCAATACATAATACTGTAGCCTGTCAATGTGCTTGAAGAACATTTTTGCAAAACCCCAGGAGGAAATTCCAGCCTTCATCATGCATCACACTGAGAGCTGTTTCTAATGGTTTATGTATCTGCCCCACTCATATAAGTAGCTGGAAGGGAAAAAAGGGGGAAAAAAGGCCACCGAAATTGGGAAAACCACAAATACATTTTGTAAAAGGAATATATGCCTGGAAGTGTCATTCGAAACTGAGCATTGTGATATTGACCATTTATCGCTTTCTGGGGAAGTAGTCTTTTGGTTTGCAGCTTTCTCAAGGTGTCCCTCCCTTTAAATCCAAGTCTTAGCCAACAGGACTTACAAGAGGTGTCCTCTCGGGGTCCGCTCGGTCCGACTCGCTGGGCTCGGCCACATACAGAACGTTGGGGTTTAGTTTGGAAGCCATGACGGGGCACGGTTTGGGGATGGGGGAACACTCCGTTGATGGGGGAACACTTCGTTAATCTCGATCCGACACAAACTGCAGAAGAGGTGACGAAATCAAGCATCAGTTGTGTTCACCCTGCATTTCACTTTTACTATGTGTGAGCTTGTGAGTCTCCTATCAAATACAGCACACACAGGCACATACACGCAAAGGCATGCACACGCAAACACACTAGTGCACACAAAAACACACACCTTTTCCTGTACAGCAAGTTCCTCCTTTTTTGTTAATAAGCAGAACGGCCCTTTAGGATGGCAACATATGTGGTGGTGGCGATGATGATAATGATGACGACGACGACGATGATGATGATGATGATGGGCAAAGACGGGAAGAAAATGAGGCTCGTTGCATTTGTGGCTGGCCGGTCCGCGCGTGCTTCCGATCCCCCATGCCACTCTGCACGTCGAAGGAAGGAAGGAAGGCGAGCAAGCGGCTCGTTTAATAGTCCCAATCAAACGCAGTCGTTCGTCCGCCCGTCAAACGAAAATCGTCAGTTCGACATCACGCCGTGAAAGCGAGGCCAGTTTCGGCTTACCTTCGCCCGGCATGCCGCGCGCGCTCGCTCGCTCGCTCGTCGGCCGGTTCCGAGTATTCGGCGCCTGGCCCTCTCCTCCTCCTCCTCCTCCTCCTCCTCCTCCTCCTCCTCCTCCTCCTCCTCCTCCCCTGCAGCCGCGGTGGTGCTCGCGGTGCCGGAAACGAGTTGGATCAGGTAGAAAGAACGGAGGGAGGGACGGAGAGAGGAAGGCGGGAGAGAGGGAGACGTGGAGATGGCAGGCAGCGAGGCAGGGCAGAGGAGGGATAAGAGACAGACAGATTAGAAAGCTTCAGTCGCTGCGGTTCCCAGGTTAAACTGTTGAGCGCACACGCGCACACAGCAATCAGATGCAAATGCACCGAGCAATTATTATTAACCCTCCAATTACCTGCAAATTTACTGACATCTTTTATCCATGGGCTGAGTTTACCCTAACAAAGGTGAAGATGCAGGTTTTGCACTCCCCTCTTGAAATAAACATCAGTTCAGGCCATTCTTTCGTGTTGGGTTAGCCTGCACAAAGTCAATTCATGAAATCGTGAGGTACACTTGAGTGACAAGCACACATATGGTGCTCAGTTGACAGCATTGGTGCATTCTACTCCATCCTGTGGTTGTCCTTAACAACAACAAGATGAAGCAGTAGGAAGAGGAGATGATTTTCACTGCTTTCAAATCTTACCTCTTTTGGTGCAGAACATCCATCCATCCATCCATTTTCTGAGCCGCTTCACCTCACAAGGGTCGCATGAGTGCTGGAGCCTATCCCAGCTATCATCGGGCAGGAGACGGGGTACACCCTGAACTGGTTGCCAGCCAATCGCAGGGCACATATAAACAAACAACCATTCACACTCACGGGCAATTTAGAGTCATCAATTAACCTACCACGCATGTCTTTTGGGTGTGGGAGGAAACCGGAGTACCCGGAGAAAAAACCCACACAGGCACGGGGAGAACATGCAAACTCCACACAGGCGGTGCCGGGGATCGAACCCCAGACCTCAGAACTGTGAGGGAGACGCTTTAACCAGTCCTCCACCATGCCGCCTGGTGCAGAACAATAAAAGAGAAATAGCAGCACGATAATGACCACATCTCAAAGTGGGTGAGGGAAATCATAGTGTTGTGATTATCGGCGTGCATGTGTACTATTGCACATCCATGTATTAATTTTTTTTTCTTAGTTACGAACACATGGCATCCATTTCTGCAGCCCCTTTTCTCTTTTGAATGACATCATTGACAACACCATGCTGATGAATAAAAACAAGTAGCCTTTACAGTTCTTTACTTTGCTAAATAACAAACATTTAATTGTCATTATTATGGCACATAATTAGACTTGGTCACAATTTCTGCCCCCTTTTGACAGTATTACATGAATTTGAAAATGAGGTATCATGCATCATACTTGCTTTGTTTCTGTGACGATTGAAGACTGGCTTTCCCTGAACCAGCTACAATGTGTTGTGGAATGTAAGCAAGTCTTAACTTCAAAATTAGCAAACGAGAATAATGGTCCAACAAAAAGCGGCACTGAAGAGTAGGAAAAGGCAGTGGCAGGCTGTGCATTTTGGTACTTGGGCCTTCAGTGGGGACTGACCCAACTTAATCCACCTCTTAATCGGACCAGTATCACATTAACGCCATCATACAGGCCAACAATGCTATACAGAAAGGCAATATAACAGCACACGGCAGCTGTTCAACAGTCCGGGGTCTCCGTTGTGGTATTTTACGCTTCATACTACGCCACACATTTTCAATGGGAGACAGGTCTGGACTTCAGGCAGGCCAGTCGAGTACCCGCACTCTTTTACTACGAAGCCACGCTGTTGTAACACGTGCAGAATGTGGTTTGGTATTGTCTCGCTAAAATTAGCAGGGGTGTCCGTGAAAAAGATGTCGTTTGGATGGCAGCATATGTTTCTCCAAAACTTATATGTACCTTTCAGCATGAATGGTGCCTTCACAGATGTGTAAGTTACCCATGCCATTGGCACTAACACAGCCCCATACCATCACAGATGCTGGCTTTTGAACTTTGCGTCCATAACAGTCCGGATGGTTCTTTTCCTCTTTGGCCCGGAGGACACGACACCACAATTTCCAAAAACAATTTGAAATGTGGATTTGTCGGACCACCGAACACTTTTTCACTTCGCATCAGTCCATCTTAGATGAGCTCGGGCCCAGAGAAACCGGCGGCGTTTCTGGGTATTGTTGATAAATGGCTTTTGCTTTGCATAGTAGAGTTTCAAGTTGCACTTACGGATGCAGCGCCGAACTGTATTTACTGACATTGGTTTTCTGAAGTGTTCCTGAGTCCATGCGGTGATATCCTTTACACAGGTCACGGGCATTCAATGTCGGTTTTTGGCCTTGGCGCTTACATGCAGTGATTTCTCCAGATTCTCTGAACCTTTTGATGATATTATGGACCGTAGATGATGAAATCCCTTAATTCCTTGCAATTGTACGTTGAGGAACATTGTCCTTAAACTCTTCGAGTATTTTCTCATACACTTGTTCACAAAGAGGTGAACCTCACCCCATCTTTGCTTGTGAATGACTGAGCAATTCAGGCAAGCTCCTTTTATACCCAATCATGGCACCCACCTGTTCCCAATTAGCCTGTTCACCTGTGGGATGTTCCAAACGGGTGTTTGATGAGCATTCCTCAACTTTCTCATTCTTTTTTTCCACCTGTCCTCGCTTTTTTGGAAAGTGTTTCAGCCATAAAATTATTAGTGAATGAATATTTGCTGGAAAAAAAAGTTAATCAGTTTGAACATTAAATCTCTTGTCTTTGTAGTGTATTCAATTAAATATAGGTTGAACATGATTTGCATATCATTGTATTCTGTTTTTATTTATGTTTAACACAACATCCCAACTTCATTGGAATTGGGGTTGTACATTCCATGGGCCAGCACTACTGATTGTGACGGCCTTGTAGGGGAAGATTAGATTGGCATGGCAATACGCAGAAACTGAAATCTGATTGGACAAACATGGACTCGAAGCACGGCAGCCTAGAGAAACCCTAGCAAACGAAGAGAAGAGAGTGCTGGGGAAAAACTTAAATGAAAAAAAATGAAAAATAATTTAGGTTGTAAATGTAAGCCAGTGTTTGTGATCGGGTCAAGTCAGCACAGAAGGCCTTGATGGCCCTGACTGGCCGCCATCGGGAATACCATTATGTAATATTCCAACAAACAAAAGGATCGAAGACCGAAAACTACAATGCTACTTAAAAATACCCTAACCCAAAAAGGAGAATACGTGGGTAACGTGGTTTAGGAAGGTTGCAATGAAGGACGGCACAACTAGGAATGATCTCGAAACCAGGGATACAACCAAAAGCAAAAGTTTCAAACGAATCGCTCAAAACCAGAAGCAAGACAGGATGCAGTACAGCAAACGGCAGTCGTCTCGGCAACCCTCATCTGGTGTTGGGGGCTAATTGCAATTTGCATCCACTGCACGTCGTTGCTCCTCTCGCCACTTAGTGGTTAAAAGTCAAAACACAGGCAGGAGAGCCAACTCACAGGGAAACAATTCCATTTTAACACCACAACACACACCGATACTAAACAAGGAGACCATATGGTGTAAATAAGGAGCTGCGCATGGATTTTAGTTTTAGGAGTGATCGCTTCATTGACTGTGTCCACACATACATTTTGAAAGGTCATTAATGGACCACAGGGAACAAAGGCTTATCGATCCGCCGATTAGCGTCTCGGTGATAGATGAGAAGACGAAGGGATGCAGCAGTAGAGCTTATTTGCAGGTGGGCCTGATGTGTGCTGCTGTGTTGCCACCGAGTGTTGCCTTCCACCAATAGGGAGCAACACCTCTGAAGGGGAGACATATTTTTCCTTTTGATCAGCGAGACAGACTAATCTCCGTGAGGAGCAGCTGCTGGGTGGATGGGGACCTCACCGAGGTGCTCCTCCTTTGGACCTCCATGGGCACATGCTGAACCCATGGAAGTGTTGAAAACAAGGAGGGAAGGAAGACACATCCCCGTCCACTCTTGCGTCATCTATTGAAGCTATAAATACCACTGTTTGAGTAATCTGCTCGTGGCGGCCATGTTGATCTACAAATGCCGGCCAGGCTGCACGTCAGCACTTGAGGGAATCCACGAGGACAATTCAATAACAATAACACACGCAGAGTGCAACAAACAAAGACGGTGGTGTGTGTTGGACTGGTCAGTGTATTGATTACCATGACAACACCAGATTGAGGGAGCAAATGGCCGGGAGTCACGGCGAGCGTGGCGACCTTCTACAGACAATGGCAGAGCAGCTGTGTTTGAAAGCAACTTGAACACAACGAGGCTTCCGGAAGATTCCAAACAATGGACCAGCAATGATTGGACAACAATTGATCGGTGCGCTATGTTGCTTTTAGCACTTTCACACTCAAGTTGCGAAAGGGTGCCCAAGCGCCATAGTTGCGCAGTGGGTCGACAAAATAGAAGCTTCTGTGTCCTCTTCCAGACTAGCATCTTGAATGGCCTCCGTGGCAACAACTGCTGTTCTTGTCACGTGACAAAGAAACCAGCCACACAGGGAGCGTTGCGGACACATAAAAGGACCACTCACTTTGTCAGTCCAGTCGCACGGGCATAGCGGTCCTGGACCGAATGGCGCCCTGCGGGATGGCCAGCAATTGCGCCCCTTTGCCAATTGTCAAAAGGAGGACGGCGGTGGGGTGCTGACGGAGATTTGTGTCCAAATTAGATAATGTCCATAATCTATGCGCCCAATGTGACACCCGTCAAGTGCGACCCCCGGTTGCTGTTTATTTTCCTAACGTCTTCAAAGGGTATGCGCCATGTACGGCGAACGTCATGAACCCTATTCATAGTCTTCAAATCAGCGACCTTTCTAGTAAAATGAGGAAAACAAAAGCCAAGTGCATAAAAAGCGACAAATTGTCAAAACGGTCTGCGTTCAAACGGACTTTTCCAAAATGTAAAGGTCCCATATTTTGGCTATTTAGACTGCCGTAGACTGATTCTCTAACATGGACTTATTATAAAAGTGTCAATTTCATTTTAAAAAAACACTTTGGTTTGTCCAGAAAAGGGCCCACTGACAGCTACTTCTGTTTAAACCCAGTTTTGTATCCGCGTTGTCCATATTTGGTTAAGACCGCCCCCCTTTCCTCTGATTGTTTGCCTCCATGTTGAAGAACCACTTGTGAGAGCACGTTTGTTATGTTGACAGTACTGGCTCGGGAGCAGAGAGGTAGGTGGAGATCTTCCCTCGTGACGTAGATAAGCTTGAGAAATTCCAATGAGCTGATTTCAGTCCTCTCGGCAGAAAAACGTCTGGAGCTCAGGAATGCGTAGATGATTCTAATTCATATTTCACGTTTACGAAGAGCCAGTGTTACATCTCAAATACTAGAAAAAGTTGGTTTGGTAAAATATGGCACATTTAAAAGAATGCTGTCTTTGGTTTCTTTTTCCAGATCAAGACCACGTTCTCATTCATTGTTTACAACAAAGTCATTTTCTAGGAAGATGTGGAGTGACTGACTTGTACGTTTTCTGTATGCGGGCTTCATGTTTAAGGATATTTACGCATGCTTTTGTGTGGGCGTCACTGAAAACGTTTGTCCATTTGAGTTTGGCAACACAAAGCAAAGATGGCATTGAAATTGGTCTTGCGTGTGAGCGCTGCACCAGATTGCATCAACTCCTGTGGCGACATTTAAGAAAGGTCATCCGGCCTAATAGTGCAATGTTTAGTCGTGGCTACATTTCTAGGATCAGGAATTTCCCAATAACCTTCTCCGTAATGTTCTGGTGCGTCATTGTGTGTGAGGTGCATACCATTAAATATTTCCATATCATCATCATCATCCTTGTGCGCCGAGGATAAATGAGGCCCACGAAGCAGCGTGTGCGCTCACTCACTGGCTGGTTTCCACCCCGCCTGGCGTGATTCACGATGACGCTGGCCGGAGGAGAGTGCCGAAGAGACTTTAGTTGACGTCACGAGTGTGGAGGAGGGAGGATGTGGATGCGGCGTGAAGACGGCAGTCTCCTAACCATGCCAGTCAAGCGCCCAGGCGTACCATGCTAACTGCCTAGATAAAGAGGGTGCACAAGAAAAAGGAGAAGAGGAGGAGGAGAAAGAGCTGCTGCTTTCCTGCTGGTAATCTTTTTCCTTTTTACCCCCCCCTCTTCAGTGTGACGTGCACTCCCATCTCGATCCCACACACCCCTACTCCCCTCCTCTTCCGCTCATGCACTGCTGCATCTGAATGAAAGGTGACTTCTTCCTACTCTATTATTATGATTATTATGTATGCTGTTACTGCTGCTGCATGTCCAACCCTGGTTTGCTGGAGGTGACAAGTCTGGAAGGCTATTTTGGACATTTTCTTTCTTTTTTTTTTTTTTTTTCCTTTCACTGCAGTGCTGTGCACCCCGCAGCCGAAGTGTGGGTGGGGTGGTGGATGTGATGTGGGGGGGGGATGGTCTTTGTCGGCGGTGGTGACCTTCCAAGAATCAGACAGAAGAGGGGGAGGAGCAGGCGGTGGGAGGGTGGTGGGTGTGCGGGTGGCTAGCCTTTTTTCTTCTTTTTCTTGTGAATGGAGCGTCGGATAGTTTTTGGCCCGCTGAGCTAAAATTAGCCAGATTTTCTTTTTTAATTCCCAGACTGCATCATCATCATCATCATAAGAAGATAATGATTTAGAAGGGCTTCTATAAATTGCACACACGCACAGCTCGAGCATCGCGCCTGCCCCAGGACGTCATGCACCAATTTTAGAGGTGCTCTAAAAATAGAGTTCGTTGATAATGCTTGCCTGGGCAGGATGAGGAACAGAAGTCGTCAGACTGAAGCCTTTGTCGGTATGTCGATTTTTTGTGTGCGTTCAAATGGAAGAATGACTTGTGTGTGCTGCTTTTAGTGAATGAGTGACCACATGAATGAATGAGAGGATGGGGACGGTGATGAGGCGAATTGGATGTCTGCCTCCTTCATTTCATTTTTCCCCAATCCCACCATGCTTTTGGCGTCAGCTTCTCAAGCTTCCCCCCTTCCTTTCCACCTCCTCCTGCAGTCATGATCCTGACGCTGGCGGCGGCGGCAGCCATGAGCGGCCTCAACTCCTCCTCCGTGGACCCCGTGGACGCATCCACACCCTTGTCGCCGTCGTCCTCGTGGGGCCTCTCGGAGGAGCTGTCCAACTCTTCCTGGGAGCCGGCGGTGCGGATGACCCCCGAGCTGCAGCCGGCTGCGCCGGAGGTGAGCCTGTGGCACATGGCGCTGTGTGTGACGGGGACACTCATCTCCTGTGAGAATGCGCTGGTCATCGCGGTGCTTTTCTACACGCCGACGCTGAGGGCGCCCATGTTCGTTCTGATTGGCTCGCTGGCGGCGGCGGACCTGCTGGCCGGTCTGGGCCTCGTCTTGAACTTCGTCTTCACCTACTTGGCGGCCGGCTCGCCGGAGCCTGTGAGCCTCCTGTCGGCGGCACTGCTGGTCTCGGCCTTCTCGGCCTCCGTCCTCAACATCCTGGCCATCACGGTGGACCGCTACCTGTCGCTGTACAACGCACTGACCTACCACACCGAGCGGACGCTGACGTTCACCTATGTGATGGTGCTCTTCATCTGGCTGTCGTGCGTGACTCTGGGTCTGCTGCCGGCGCTGGGCTGGAACTGCCTGCGAGACGAGTCAGCGTGCAGCATCTGCAGGCCGGTCACCAAAAGCAACGCGGTGGCGCTCGCTGTCGCCTTTCTGCTGGTCTTCGCCCTCATGATGCAGCTCTACCTGCAGATCTGCAAGATCGCCTTCCGCCACGCGCAGCAGATCGCGGTGCAGCACCAGTTCGTGGCCATCTCCACCACCAAGGGCGTCTCCACCCTATCGGCCATCCTGTGTGCCTTCGGGGCGTGCTGGCTGCCGTTCGCCATGTACTCCATCGTGGCGGACTCCAGCTACCCGGCCGTCTACACCTACGCGACGGTGCTTCCCGCCACCTGCAGCTCCGTCATCAACCCCGTCATTTACGCCTTCCGAAACCCGGACATCCAGAAGTCGCTGTGGATGGCCTGCTGCGGCTGCGTCCCTTCCAATCTCTTGCACAGACCGCGGGCCTCCAGTGACGTGTAGCAGAGAGAGGCGGCCCCTCGTGTCCACAGAAGGTCTGCGGCGGGAGGTGGGATCCCGCTGCGGGAAGCCCTCCTCGACGACCTCGGGCGAGCGTCTCAGGAATAGCGTCTCTTTGAAAGTTAGGGGGTAAAGCAATGAGAGGAATCCAGGGAGGAATTGTCTTTTATTTGTCAAGCAACTTTGCCCCACGGACAAGGCTTCAAGCGTGGAATCATCTGATAGCTCTGTTAAGTTCCATTTTCCTTTAAGCACATTCGGATGCGTCCAGCAAAAGTAACAACAGCACAACCAGCATTTACCCAAAGGAAAATAAAGACAGACAGACAGAGAGGGATTGCATTCGTCTGACGTAAACGCAAGGGTTCCTGCGTGAGGGAAGCATGTTGACGGTGTAGTGGACTTCAGCACCAAGGAGAGCGCCACTGCCAACGAGCGATCGGCTCTTCTTCAGCATGTCTCAAGATTTCATCAAAGGGTCTTTTGTCAAATGCCAATATAGAGGAAATGAAATGATGTGGTTGTTTCACACACATACACTTGATTGACTCCAGTGATTCTCCTATAGCCATAAAGATTTGTGTGTTTTGCAGCGAGAAGACATACAGTCTTTAAAAGTGGCAGGTTAGAATGTGTTCAGAACTGGGAAGAGGTCGATGACCTGGAGATGAGTGGCTGAGGGAAAATGGTGGTGAATACAAAACCAAAAGTGAACAGCGCAGGTTGTTTGTGTGACGACAAGGAACCCTTTGAACGCTTTCTCCCAAATTAACCGCAAGAGTAGAACATATTCAACTTGCGCACATCTCGGTGTCTTCTTTTGGGTCTTGTGGCCTTTGTGCACCATTTGCAATAATCAATCTGAGACAGAAGCAGAGGGAGGTGTGCACAACTTACAAAGCACTATATTAGATATAAGTATGGCTTCACACTGCAGGACGATGGTGCAATACTCCGTTGAAATGGAAAGCTAAACGGAGGTAGCGTAGCTAAACATCTAATGTTAGAAATAAAAAGAAACCATACTTACCAGTTGACACGCTGCTGCCACTGTGAGTAAAGTTCCTCTGGTTGCATTCTCTTTTGGCTTCAGTGCATTAGTCACACAGTCAAATTCTTTGCTTTCTCTGTTTCTTTATTCCAGAGATGCAAACTGGCCATGACCTTCAGCGATGAGACTTGAGCTTAGCCATCCATCTGGTCTGGACATGATAGATGTGACACAGCGAGTATGACTGGACTGAGCTAAAGACTACATTAGAAAAGCTCATCACTAGCCTCTTTAAATGGAGTATCCATAGAGGAACTGCACTTAACACATGACTGTCATTCATTTGTATTTGAAGTCCAAATACAACATGGCTCAAACACAGTCCCTTTAATGACCGAGCTAATGAGCGTTCCACAGAAGCAGACACTCCAAAGCTGGCTGTGAAGTCAATGTAACCATCAATCAACTCTTCTATCCGAGATACACAGGAAGCTGTTCACAGTCAGCTACACTTGCAAAGGAAGCTAAACATAGAACCTAACAGTACATGAAGTAGCTTGTGGCCATTTGTAATGGCAACATGATTGTTCAGGGTAGCTTGATGCCACATAGACAACAATGATTAATGAAATGTTCCGTTAGCAACAAAACCTTTGAGGCGGAGGTGTCGTGTACAAAAAAACAACTATATCAAAACATTCTTGGGAAGGTGGTGAAAACTTCACATCCATCTCATAAGATATCGTTTGTTGTTTTTCGCTATTATAATTAATAACTGTCATCTATCATAGGGTGGAGAGACCACTCGCTGTGTGTGTGCGCGCGCGTGTACTCACACAGTCAAACGGAATGAACTATCCCCCATCACCAAATGTCACTGTTAAAACACACACTACGGGATAATGAGTTGGTTTTCTCGATCGAAGTGTTATATTTCTTATGCAATGCTGTACAGAAATGTCTATTTTTGTAATGTTTGATCAGGACACAACTTTGGGGACACGTTGGCTGTTGTTCTTCCTATTAACGTTTGACTTATTTCTTTTTGATTGTGGGACAAATGATGTATCAGAAAAAAGTGCCATATTTTCCACCTTGCTAGCGTCTCATTTTGATTTTTACGCGGCTGTCGGACCAGAAGCACTTGACCTTGGTGTCATCCATTGCTTGACTGAGCAAACAAGTCCGAAGACACGCTATCAGTTCTGTGCTTGAGTGACAGCAGTGTTTTTGGAAAACGTACACACAGAATGTGGCACTGCGGACACGGTGTCAGCAGTCTTCTTGTGCATCACGCACATTCACGCCACATTTGTCGTGTCTGAAAGAGAGAGGAGCGGAGGGTCCTTTTAAAGATATCCTCCCTCATCATATTCCATAGTGCTAAAGGCATCTTCCCTTTCCTGTGCCTGCTTCTTCCCATCCTTGCCTGCAGGATGCAAGTCGGTCAGCCTGGCTCTAAAAATAATTTTCCTGAAAGCAGATCAGAAGGAACGCAGAGGGAGGAAAAAAGAGGAAAGTGACGCTCTCATTTCTTCCTCATTGAGCTACTCCGATTGAAGAGAGTTGTTTTCATAACATTTTGTGCCCTTTTTGGGGTATCCCTAAAACGTCCAGCATTTCCGCATGGGTTTCAAACCATTGGGGTTCAGGATACCAGCGCAAGACGTCACTTAGCCGGTCGTACTAAGCTTAAGTCTTGAACCTGAGCGCAATTCACGATGTCCAGATGCAGCAATCAAGAAAAACCACGACAGAGCTAATATTTGGACCGAGTATGGCCTTCATTGATGATTATTCCTTTATGTTATCCATGTTGTGTGTGTGTGTGTGTGTGTGTGTGAGAGAGAGAGAGAAAAAAAGAGAGCGAGAGAGAGAGAGAGCGATACTGTTACCATTTTAACAGGATCAAGATGAAAAAGGCACTTTATAAGAGGAGCATTTGTTGCACTTGTATGTAAAATATAGAACCTCCACAACAAATGTTTATTTTTATTATTGTACATAACTAGAAAAAGAAAAAAAATGGCTGTAAAACCCTAAATAGAAACGGTTTTAAAAAAAAAAAAAGGCAAATAAAAAGAATACGTCAAGATGCTGAGGAAGTTCATCATCTCTACTTTTTATGATAAGTTTTAGATTTCTTGTGTTCGGGCAAATGAATTTTGGGGTGTAAAAAAAAGTTCTCTTACCTGGCGGACAATTTCGGCTGAGCCTTCGTCACAGCTGTCACCGCTTCCTGGTGTGACGTCTCTAAAAAAAACAGCTGATGACTGTAAAGCCGCTGTTGGGAAAAGAGGCTCCTCCCAGGAAGATGCACACGTTCATTCATGACGCAGGTGAAATGGTTAACACACGCGCACACACTCACACACACACGCACGCGTGGGAGGCAGACGGTGGGGAAGCGCGCCACCGTGTGATCACAGGCAGCTTCGCAAGGACATGCCTTGGCCAGTTTACATCACGGCAGCAGAAAAAAAAACTAAGCCGCCACGCCCACCTCACCCATCCATGATCATGCACCCCCACCCCTTTTGTCAAGCCTCCTTCCTGCCGCCGCCATCTGCTGCAGGATGCGTCAAATCACCTTACACGAGAGCAAACCTCTTCACACTAATGAATCATTAACATGAGCATCTGACCATGGCGCACACACGCACGCACGCATACAGACACGGTGTACTGTGCATGCATATTAAATGGGTCATAATTGGTTGATAACGGTGTGATGCACTACATTTCCCACAATGCCTCAACAGACCGTCTCATCGGAGGATTTCTGAGGGAGCACTTGGTATGTGATGGGCAGGGAGGCAGGCACGCACGCAAGCCACTCGGCCCGGAAAAAAATATTAAAAATAAAAATACTTTTTTTCAGAGCTTGCTTTGAACTTTCAAATGGGACTGCTATATCATCATTTGTTTTTTCTCTTAAAAAGTTCAGGGCCGCAGTGAGTGCCAGCCATTGTGTGTTTGGAGGTGTTTTCTGGTGCTCTTGATCATGAATGAGTGATCAACATGGGAAAGCTGAATGATGGCTGAGGAGAGGTTTTGATAATCAGCACACAAGTTGTAAGCTAATCAATAAAAAAAGACAACGGGTCAATGTTCGCAATTCATCCAAACATCTGTCATCAAGAGAGCATTCGGCATCGGCAAATGCTTCAACAATTATGAATGGCCTTGACTAGTTTTGCACTTTTCCCAATGATGTTTGAAGAATTGAGTCATAAAAACACAATGCATAGAATGAAGACATCAAGTTGAGCATTTATTGTCTATAGTTGCATGCATACTTACTTATAGCACATTTCTTTGAATTAATAAGAAGAATATGACTGCAGAATCTACCACGTCAACCCAAGCCGCTTGCTCGCCCACCCGCACGTACACCACAGAAACACGCAGCGACAAGCAGAAAACTTGACATTCGTTCACTATGTGAGCCCGGGAAGATTTTTCTTGGGAATGTGACATCCTGTTTCACTCTATCAGTAGCGCGCAACAGTCCAATCAATTCAATGATCTTTAATTATTTGACTGTTTTGAAAAGCACAATGTTTCACCTCAGTCTCGACCTAAAAAAAAAAAAAAAAAAGCATGAAATAATTATTGAAAAGATACCAGAGTAATTCAAAGCAGATGACTCAAGCCCGAGCTAAGTGATAACGCTGTTTATTATTATTGCGCATGTATTTGTAGTGCAGACACAAAGCCTGCGCAGTGCTGATAATCGAGTCAGCATGTGCCCCAGGTTAGGGCTAGGACCAAGTTTCGAACTTGGTATACACACAACACACGTTCACAGCCTTTAAATTACTCACTTAATATTGGCCTGAGCGCACTCTCAAAGATGCTAAGTGAGCAATTCATAAGTGCAGGGTAAAGATGACGACAGTTTGCCACCTGGGGACACTGGGCAGCTTTGTCGCTTTTTAGTTTAAATGGAACACTATGACTTTCAATGACAAAGATGCTGGGTCCATGGGAGTTTGGGCCTCCGGTCACATTAACACAACAGGTCTCGAACTTATTCAACTTGTTTTTGCAACAACAACAAATATTAAACATGTTGCAACAAAGCCACTATACAATTGTTCAAGTTTTAACAAATAAGAGTATTATTATTATTTTTTTTTTTTACAGTAACACACTCCCACCGCCAGGTGTCTCACAAGTAAAAGAGTAGCCAAAACTGATGGTGTCCAAGTAGCAAATGGCGGCGTTTAATGGGCACCAGCTAATTGACACCTGCTAATTGGCACCAGCTAACTGGCACCTGCTAAATAGCATTGAGTGATTTGCAGCTTTCTTAAGTCAACAACGCGCGTGACTGACTTAATGTGACCGATGGTCAAAAGTCCTGGAAGAGTCAGGCTTGGTACACAAGATAAGGACTTTTCACATCTTAAAAGATTGTTTATCGGTGACAGACCCCAAACATGAAGATAAAAAATCTGGGTGTTAACAATTTGGTCAGCTTGTGTGTAGTGTGCTCCGATAATATCAACACAGAACACCACACACATAAAGAATCTTTTCCAGCGCCGATCTCGTAATCTTGCATGATCACACATGATCTCACAAAACCGTAGAAGACGAAACACTTCTGGCTTGACGACAATGTTTCCTGAACATTCCCCTAAGGTTACCGGAGCCGGGAGCCTCGTCAAATGACAATCTCCTCAAAAAAACGACTTGCTTTGGAAAATACAGTACTTCTTGCTGTTTGGGGAACCCACTTTTATACAAAAGAAACAGCATCAGGTAAGATATGCTTGTTTTTCATTTAAGGTCGTTTCTTTTTGTTGAGTTAACGTGCTTCTCGATTGGCTATATTCTGTTCCACATCACAATTCTCGGTGTCATCACTCGGGGGAAGTCGGCTCTCCCCCACATACATGAAGACTTTTCGTCGTAAATATTGAGCACGTTCGTTATTTAAGATTGTCGGCTCCGACCTGTTTTGGACCCTAAAATCTGGACGAATCCACTTTTAACACACATCAGACAGAAGGACCATTTTATAGGATAATCTTATCAGATTTAAGATTGTCTGGCGTCTGACGTGCTTGGTCGGAAGGGGCAAAATCGGCACAAAAACAGGTCCATTGTCCTTGTGCGTGTATCGGGCCTTGGTTAAAAGTGCTCAAGTGGGTTCACCGTTTGTTTTCCGACCTTGTTTTCAGAAAGACCACTTGGCAGATACATTTACGTTGCATTATCGCCCCCCACCTGTAGTGTTTCTGCCATTTTGAACTTGGATGGAAGGGCAACAATTGTTTTCCTATTTTTGTTGGAAAGAGGTCTAAGTGGCAACCCAACTTTTCTATTTCGAGGCGTATTCAATAAGAATATTATATACACTACCGTTCAAAAGTTAGGGGTTACCCAGACAATTTCCCGATTGCCATGAAAACACACTGTTGAATACAGTATCTACATCACCATTCAAGTTTGGGGGTGGACGAGAAATGTCCGGATTTGTTAAAGAAATGCACTTTTAAAAAAAGCACGAACAATATCTATCTATATTTCTTTCAGTATTTAATATTATCCACATCGAAAAACACAAGCACTGCTTTTCTTTCAAAACAAAACGACCCCAAACGTTTGAACGGTAGTGGATTATAATGTGAAAATCAGCACAACAGAATTTTTAGTCGGACCACTCATTCTCATCCAGTTCAGAGTCGTCGTCGGACTCGCTGTACTCCACTGCGATGCGTCGAGACAAGATAGTGGCCACGTCATTGCCAACTGGCTCGCGCTTGGCCTCCTGCTCCCGCTGCTCCTGCACCTTCCTCAGCTGGATGCCTGCAGGAAAAGAGGGTGAGCGCACGGGAGTAACCAACAAACCACTACGGAGCTCAAAGTCAAGGCCAGATACGGCTTGTCGCATCACATTTTGTGGCATGCCAAACTAAATCAAGTATCTACTCTGAACAAACTTGTTTGTTTTGTTTTGGCAGAAAAATTGGACCTAAATTTAAATTTTTCTTCACTTTTAACAGCTCTTACAAGCATTTTTTTCCCCACCAAATCCCATCTTCTCTAACCCTGAACAATAGTTGTTTTCCTCAATTTTATAATGCTACAATCAATCTCATAATGTGATGAAGTGACGCATACACATTTATATTGCAGTAGAGCGCTGTGAAGGAATCCAGAAGAAAAATGACATCGCTGATGTAAGCGCACCTCTACGTATGGCAGCCAGCAGGTCAGAGCGGGCGTCGCTCATGGGGATCATCCCCAGCACGGTGCCCTTCCTGGCGGGGGGTACGGCATCCGTCGCAGGACCTCCGAGCGGAGGCGGCGGCGGGGCGGCCGGCGGCACCCCGGAAGCGGGGTGGGCGGGAGAGGGCACGTAGTTGACGGGGGGTGGAGGAGGAGAGGGGGAGTATGGACGGGATAGGGCGGACGAGACGGGGGGCACGGCTGAGGCAGTGCCGGAGGCTGGGCCCGGGGTGTGATCAAAGGCGGTCTGGGCAGAGGGGATGGTCGGGGGAGGAGGGGGAGGCGCAGGCGGGATGTAGTACTCCGGTATAGTGGAGGGCTGGCTGCTGCTGTGTGGGGGGGGGCACAAATGGATTTGGTCAGATGTTTGGTACGAGTCCGGCTTTGGACGAGCAAAGGGCGGGTGGACATACCCGTGGCCGGCCCGGTAATCCTTGAGCGGCGGCTGCCTAGGCCCGTTGACTGTCAGATCCCCGCCGGCCTGGCTGGCCTGACCCGACGGGGTCCTGCCCAGGGAGGCAACGTGGCGCCCGGCGGAACCTGCCCCTCCCGCTCCCGCGACCTGGTTGGCGGGCCTAAGCCCCCGATCCAGCGACTGGGTCTGGGCCGCTGCGCCCGTGTGATCCCTGGCGTGGTGGTTCGAAGCGGATGCCTGGCTCGAGGCGTGGTTGGGACTGGCGGGGTACGAGTCTGACGCCACGGACCTGACGCAGAGGGACGACCGTTACGGGTCGTTAACTGAACTCTCTTTTGTGCGGTGATGCGAGCAGGCGGCGTACCTGCTGTCGGGCGACAAGGAGCCCTCGGGAGACATGCCGTGGTAAGGCGAAGGCGTGAGCCTGGCATCGGGTCGGAACTCCTTGTCGTAGGCCAGTACGTTCCACTCCTGGCGACGGTTGCGAGCCTTACGCACCTTGGAGAGAGAGCAACAGAGAGATGACGTGCTCATCACAGTGACACCACCTCCCAACACAAGTGGGGAGCTGGGGGGAGGGGGTTGGGGGGGGGTGGAGGCAGTCTTCATCACTGACCTTCTTCACTTCTCGGCCTGGGTCGTCAACCTGCCTCTGCTGCTCCTGGCAGACAAACAACGCAGCCGCTTTATTATGTGTGCTACACTTTTAATGCTGGCGGAGGGGCCTGTCATCAGGCTACACGTACACACACAAAATTATAAAAACACTTAACACAGAAACTGAAGCACACCAACACAATGCGAACTAACGCAACACAAAACAAGCATAATGAGTGCGTGCGTGCTATGAGCATACATCCTCAGTGATGTGTGTGTGTGTGTGTGTGTGTGTGTGTGTGTGTGTGTGTGTGTGTGTGTGAGAGAGAGCGGGGTGAGGAGGGGGTGGGGAAGAGGTCAGGGCTAAGGGTTGTCTTACAGAGATGGACAGGGGGCTCCTGGGTGGGGCCTGTCTGGATTGGGGCCTGTCAGGATGGGCCGGACAGCCCTACGGAAACACGGGAGAGACAAGCTGCGGTGTTAGACCAAGAAGAGGGAACGAGGAAGTGAGGGAGGGAGCAACGGAGGGAGGGAGAAGCCAACTCGGAAACAGAAGAGAGAGGTCATTAGACTAAGAAGTGGACGAGGAGGAGAGCAAGCATAAGTGTGATAGGTGGGGTGAGGCCAGGTGGGAAACATGGAGGAAGAGAGAAAGTGGACTGAGAGCAGGAAAAAGAGGAAGAGAGGAAGGGTGAGGCCAGGTCTCGCTGCATATTGCACAAAAGATGGAATGCAGGCTCACAAACGAGAGCAGGCACATTCAAAATAAAAATCTGGACCAAGTTCAGCAAACGCGTCAATTGAAGCCGGTCAGGGTTTTGGAAAACTTGCAATAAGAACGAAGATGACGCAAGTGTACAACACTCGCTCCTTCCAAGAAAGAAAATGGCGTTTTTGTCGCCACCTGACCGACTGTTGCTGTATCACAAACTTCATCAGCAGAAATGCAAAATAGAAAATATGAAAATGTCAAAGCAAACTATCCAACGCACACCTCCGCCCGAACAGAATTGGGAGCAGCCGGCGCTCACCTTCTGCCGCCTCTTCTCCTTGCGCTTGTCCTCCGTGGCCTGCAGCATCTTCTCCTTCCACAGGTTGAAGAAGTAGGACGAGTCCGTGTAGAACTTCAGCGCATCCTTCTTGTCATCCCTGCCGAGGGAACGGAGAGAAAACGCGGGCGGAGGAACGCTACTCTCTCACGGAAGTATCACGAATGTGGCATAAGCGTGTAAGTGCAGACGTGTGTCAACCTGTAGGGGCTGAGGATGTTGAGCGGAGGAGGTTTGTCGCAGCGATGGTACATCTCCACCACCGGGTTGGGCACCGACGTCCTGGACACTACCTGCTGGTCTTGCACAGTACTGCTCTTGAAGGCCTTCCTCATGTTGATGTCCTGCAGGGACACTGAGGAAGAGCCCGAAAATGCATCACACTGACATCTGTGCGTGCTTATCAATGCTTGAATCAATTAAATCCTTTATTTCCATATTTAACACGGCTACGACACTATTCAGGCACTGCCAACACACAAAGATTAAACCCTGCTGATGTGACATATGCTCCCACCATTTACTTGTGTGTCAGCCAGTGGACTGAAGTAGATTTTGCACATATTCGTATTTACTTGAACATTTCCTTTACTTTTCTTTTTTTCCTTACACCCAACCATTCAGTCACAAACTTTCACTAAACTCCACTTCATCCACTTGTCTTGGAGTTTAATATTTTTTTTACGTCAGTGTATGTTAGAAGTCAGAAATATGACTGACAAAATGTTCAGTGGCATCAGACATGGGTCTGACCAAAGATATATAGTTTTTATTTTATTTTTTTGATGGCATATACATATATATATATATATATATATACATATATATACAGCATGGACCTTTTATTGGGTTAGTGACTAGTGTGTTTTTATGTCAAAATGGCTGCCTATTGTCGCACTAGAGTGGCTCCAACTACTCGAGACAAATTCTTTGTTTTTTTGACATACCTGGCAAATAAAGACGATTCTAACTTGAAAATTACTTTTTATTAAATAAGAGTTGACTCAGTACTTCTACTTTCCCCAGAGTGTCTGTACTTCTGTTTAAGTACAAAGTTTGAGTACTTTTTCCACGATTTTCCCCCCTTACACATCTATTAATTAGCAGACACAAAAAGAGGAAGACCTTTCAATTTGGAATCATTTAAAGAGATGGAACACCACATCTATGTGCTCTGTTTAACGGAAAACACATGCGCACCCACACGCACGCACCTTCCTCCACCGTGGAGTCCAGCTGAGTGACTTTGACCGCGAGTTGGTCGACGCGTTCCTGCAGGCTGCTCATCCTTAGGTAGAAACTGTTTGCTTCATTGAACAGCTCCCCGAAAATGTCCTCAGCGTGGCGACCTGCATGCATGCATGCACGCGCACACGCACACACACACACACACACACACGATTGTAATGTGTGTCATTTAGAACATATGTTAAAAAGTTTATTTTATTTCTATAGCAACTGTCACAGAGAAGACTCAAAGTGCTTTAAATGGTTGAAATACAAAATAAAATAGAGTCACAAACATACAGGTTACACTCGAGGAAAAATGAAATTTCAAATTAATCAACAATCACAGCTTCCTGGAACGCTGTTGACGTTTTAAACACGCCAGGAGGAACAAGAATCAGTCCAAATGGAAGGAAGCACAATTTGGGGGTGGCGGGCTGCAAGCCGAGGCCACGGGTCGAGACGGACTCACGTACGGGTACTGTTCCTTCAGAATAATACAACTCCAACAAATGTCCAAAGTAGTCCTCAAAATAATTATTGGAGAGAGCGTAAGTGATCAGTTTTAAAAAAACTTCTCAAGTCCTGAGTAAGTGGTGTATAACATACAGAGGAATGTTGCATTACAATTATTCTACAAATACAATTTAGCTCTAAAGTTGGATGGGAGTAAAATTAGCTTGTAACAAGCCACCTGTGAACACAAGGCACTGCCACCTTCCTCACTTCCCCATCATGTGTGAGAGACAGCAAGTCAGTGACAACCTAACAGGATAATAAGAGTACGGACGAGCCCGATCATTGACGCCTCTGGAAGTTACTGTTTTGGCTGTGCGGGAGAAAGTTCAGGATGAACCTAGAATACAATATAGCCTTTACAATTGACCTTCAATTGACCTTTTACTGTCCAACTGTTGCATCTTTCAGTATTTTTTGCACAACTTGCTGAGCAATGTGATCGATCCATGAACATTTCCAAGGACGAATGCCTTTCTGTGTCTCTTCCAGGATCTCTGTTGCAACCTGCTGACGGCCCTCCGAGCTCAGTGGCCGCTTCCTTTTTGAACCCTCGCGCAGTCGATCGATCGTCTCGTTATGTCAAAACGTGAAGCGCACAAGGAAGCTGACAAAGCGAATTGAACAAGGACATTTTTATATTTTTAATTATTGAGCTGTTCATTGATCAAACACTTGTTGTGAATTTTGCCTCGTTACAGAGAGCAGCAAGTTTTGCAAAAAGTACAGAAGCATTGCATTTAAAAGGTTGCAGAAGGTCCAATCAAGTTCACCTTGTAAAGGTTATCGTGTATTTTAGGTTCATCCTGAAATTTCACCCAAAGTTCCGATACCCCAAACTTTTGGGGAGTCGTGTGTATGTGTGTGCAACTTGCTGAATTCTTCCACAGAATTTTTTACTGAATGGATGACACGGTGAAGATGCTTTCTCATAAGGTGTGCAATGAAAGGCAGAAAATATGTCTGCTGTGCTCACTGAGGCCTCCCAGCTGTTTGATGATGGCAGCGAGCGTGCTGTTGGTGACACACTCCAGTTCGCTGGTGACGCCGTGCGGTAGCGCCCCGCGGCACAGGTGCCTCGGCTCGATGGTTCTCTTCACCAGCGGCATGCTGACCAAGCTGAAAAAAATAAATCAATAAATAAATTTAAAAATCAATAAATAAAACATTCCGGATGAGAGCTAGGAGGGACCCGGAGGAGTGCTGATGGCCACGAGACCACTAGGGGGTTCCCAAGAGGAAATAACAGTCAACAGAGGCTGGAGCAGTGGTTTCTATTTTTTTGTGAGTAGCACTATATTTTACACTTAATATAAAAAAAGTTCAATGTTTGGGTTAAGGTAGTTTAAGTTTAAAAAGAAATTAACTAGAGCATTTGCATATTTCAAACAGTTTTAACATTTGTTTTTTTTAAAACCAATTTTGTCACCTTGATTCAGCTACCTCTGTTTAGTTACATCAATAAATATTTGCTTGACATTATTTATTTGATTTAAAAATGGCAGTTTTTGTCCATTGATTTTATTTGTTGTAGCACTTTGTTCTTGCTGTTGCAGTTTTGTAAGCACAGACGATATTCAGTTGTGTCAATTAAAGCCAGTCCACTCTTTGTGTCATTTTAACATTTATTAATCAGAATCATCTTTATTTTGCCAAGTATGTCCAAAAAACACGCAAGGACTTTGTCTCTGGGAGTTGGAGCCGTTCTAGTACGACAACAGATTGTCAATTGACAGAGAACACTTTTGAGACATAAAGACATTGACAAAAACAGTCACTGACCAATAAAGGGTTGCTAGTTATCTGGTAATGCCAGTACAAATTATTATTATTATTATTATTTTTTACAATTGTGCAAAAAGATGCAGAGCCCTTTAGCACTGAGAGCAGTTTGAATGACTAATATAGCAATAGTCCTGTGCAATGACCATTGTGCAAAGGGCGCAGAGACTTCAAAAACTGACTAGTCGTATCTGGGACAATGTTGGTTGTGCAAATGTTGCAGATACTCCTCAGTCAGTGTGAAAGTGGTGCAGATGCTACTCTGGCATGAGTGGCCAGTATTGGTCAACAACAAATAGTGCAGCGTGGCAAGACTACTACAATGAGTGCAGGAGTATGTATAATTGGCCCGACAGAAATGTGACAACAAACTCAAGACAAAAAAAATTGGCAGCATGTTGCAATGGAATTGTAGGTTTGCTGTTTAAGAAGTTGATGGCAAGAGGGAAGAAGCTGTTGGAATGTCTGCTAGTTCTAGTTTGCATGTTATATTCATGATAGTCCCTCAAGGGGAAATTCAACAATGACTTGTCGATAATCAATATTATTGGCAGAAATCAAAGGCCCCAAAATAATATTTTGCTGTGGGCTACATTGGGGCTTGGCCCAGCTCGGATCACAACGAGGAAGGAAGGAAGGAACGCGAGAAGGAAGGAAGTGACGAGAATGTGCTCGGCTTGTCACGGCAACATGTCTGCTATGGGCAGGTAAGAAGGACGCAGACGGGTCACAGGATAGATGGATAGCGGTCAAATTTCAACCTACATTTACACCCTTCCTCCTCACCATCATCATCATCACCATCATAATTATCCTCACCATCCGTGTTTTATACCAGTGTTTCTTGTCCCTTTTTGAGCCAAGGCACCCATTTTACATGACAAAAATCTCACCAAACAAAAATTTCACCCAAAGTTTCTGTAGTGAAATAATGATCTTGTCTCAATGTGCTCACAAAGTGACAGCATCAGTGGGAAACGTGGAGCACTTTACGCCAGATTCTTGTGCCGTGTGAAGGGCAACAGGTGGAAACACAGGTTCATTGTAGCTTCTGCCATCATTTAATTGTTCTGCCTATCACTATAAATTACTGGCAGAGAAAAGGAAAGGCTTTTTTAAAATTATTTGTTAGTGGACCAATTAAGTGCAATTGGATCTTTTGCTGCAGCACAGTGGTATGTTCCAGTATTACAAACAACCGATGCTAATGTTCTTCATGCTCTGTCTGCCAACCCGCGGAAATACGTCTCGCCCTGTCGCGCCCACGCACGCAACCCCGTCGCAGTTCGCCATGTCAACATCCCCGTCGGTACAAGTTGAGAAGATGACTTTGATTGCCGCGAAGCAAACTCGACTGAAGTTGAGACTGACAAAAAGGAAGAATCTGTCACGTTCACTTTGTCTCTGGGTGCGCTCAGTAAACAGGTCAGCCAAAGCGGCCCCATTGTGCTCTGCCTGCCCCCGGCCAGCGCCGCCCCTGCCTACGCCCACGAGACCTCACAATCAAATGTGTTGGTCTCAGCGCGGCTGCAACAAGTCATCCGGCAGAAAGGCGTCAGCGTGCTCGGGAGGCCGAACAGGGGCAAAGTGGGTTGACTGGTGGGGTCACAGCAGGTTTATTGGTGGGGCTGGTGTGAACGCCCAAGTGAGGGACTGGCCCAACTGGGCCACGAAAGTTATCACTTTGAGTGAACCTGACAGGACGGACAAACGTTAGCTGTGAAAAGCGGCAGGGTCGCTCTGAACCCTTCCCGCAGAGCTTGTCTCGCCTTTCCCACCTCAAGTAGGCAGCAGTGAGTGCCTGAGCTAAATTCCGGCTCCGTCTGCCACAATTCTGTTATGTAAGCGCGAGACAATTCTCTGCAAACTGCTAATGTGCAGGAGAAAGATCGGGTGGGGGGTATTCATTAACGACGCTTTAAGGTACCCGAGTGCAGACAATGGCAGATTAAACGCAAAGTGTGGAGCCTGCCTGCAACATGACAGACACACAGGAACCTATCAAGGGGTTACCATGGCAACTGGAACGTCCTGGGGGTGGGTAAGGGAGACCGGGGGAATAGGTGTCTTGGAGCAGGACAAACATGCGACACACATGGTCCCATACACACTCATGGTACACACGTTAACACACGCCCGAGTACAAATGGATGTGTACACGCACGCGCCTGGCTTCCAGCAAGCTCCTTGCATGTCAATTCCTATCACGAGCACGCGCTTGGAGGGCGTTACGTGTGTGTGTGTGTTGGGGTGGTTCGACGCCGTGAACGGAGCCGGTAACAGTGCAAATACCCGTCAGGGGGTGTGATGGGGGGGCTTGTCGGGGGCTTAGTACGAGTGGGGCCTCTCCTGTGTGCGTGCGCGCGGTGACGTGCGTGTGCGTGGTGACGTGCACGCCGCCGTTGGAGACTTACCTGCAGGCTCCTCCTCGCTGTTGCTGGCTTGTTTTTTTGTTTTTTTTCCCCCCTTGACCTTTTCACACGATTCCGCTTTGCTCCTCTTCTCACTTGACGTCCGCCATGTTTTGGGGGAGAAGGGGACGGACGGATGGATGGATGCAGAGATGGAGGATCTAGTGCCGCTCGACTGGTCGTGTGTGGTTTCCACGGCAGCGACGTCGACCAGACGAGCATCAAGCTGCCCTGTAGTGAACCACACACAACGTCCGGTATAGATTTCACAATAAAAGTAACAGCAGAATGTGACTACGTAGTGTATACGATTACCTCGTTTAATTATTTTCACGTCTATCATTTCCTACAAGTGTCAGCGTGCAAGACAACTATATTGAGTGATATGATTCATATTAAGTGAATTATATTTTGACTTACCACATACTAAGATGCAACATCTTAATGTTTTGTTTGGATTCGATGTAGAGTTATAATAAGCCCTCAATGCTGGCCTTTTTTTCGTTATTTCTACTTTATTAGTACAAGTGTATATGTGACTATTGCTGCTGACAATTCAATTAAGGAGCCGTTTGTCTGTGTCTATAAAACGCCCTAATGCGAATCTCAGTTACGTCACCGATCCTTCCATTGCATGGAGGAATGGACGTGATGTCATAGACATGCGTCTCAAATAAATGTTGAGTTCGCCACACATCCACGCTATATATATGCTTCACGTGGAATTAAGATCCGTCCTCGTCTCTCCAGTCTCTACCGCCGCCCAGCCGACAAACCGACGCACCTGCTGCGAAGTACGTCCTCCGTCCACTGAGCGGCGCTATTGCTTTACAACAAAAGCAATTTTGCGCTTCGCTGACCGCGGTGCTGATCAAGATTTCATGGAATAATCAATTTAGGTCGAATGTTGCAAGATATTACACTTTTCATTTTCAATTATAAGTTCTTGGAAAATTTGTCACAAGGTGTTTTCTATGTAATTATTTGTTTTGTGATAATTTGATGTCACGTTTAAAAAAAAAAAAAAAAAAAAAAATCAAGTTCAAACTTACAAAACAATTTGTTATATTTAGAAAGCCCATCAATCCTAATTACTTTTGAACTTGTAGGCCGTTTCTTTAAAAAAATATGTTTCACATGTTTCATATATGTTGACCTACAGCGTATTGAAATTTGTTTTAAAGTGTTGACTAAACATTTTCCATTTTTCTGTGTAGCCCTTCAGTGGACAAAGTTTGGACTTCTGTCCACGGGTTGGACAAAAGACACGTGGCCACGCATTGGAATCCTTTTTTTTTTTTTTTTTTTTTAATCAATTATTTGCAGCACCCCGCTTGAAATAAATAAGAGACATTTGCCTGGTAATTGATTACTGACAAAATGAAAAAAACTGTTGGCGACTTTCTGGTCGTTTACGGCAGAGTTGAGCATATATTTGTTGACATATTTAAAAAAGTCTATCCATGGTCATACTCAAACGTGTCAATATTTCAAAATGAGGCTGTGATGATAATTTTTTCTTTTGCTATTTGTTCATCTATTGCTTTTTTGGGGGGGGGGGGGGGGCTCAACTATATTACACTTCGCACCTTGAAAGACGACAACACAGTTTGATCTTTCACTAAATGTTGTTGCCAAGCAACAAAAAATCTGTTGCAAATTTCCGTTCAAGGGCACACGCATGCATCCTCCTCATACCGACTCGAGATAGATGACAGACAAGAGAACATCTTTTGGATGGAATTTAGTTCCATGTAGGATCTTCTTTCACGTGATAGAGATTAGGATACCTCTGATGGTATTGATTCGGGCAGCTCTGAGACGTTATAGATGAGGTTATTGTTTCAGATGATAGGGATTATTGTATTTTCTCCCAGATTCCGACCGTTTGGATTATATAAAATGTTGCTCACGCTTTGACTTCCTCGTTCAACTCTGCCAGTAAACCTCTCCTGATGCGTCGGCAGACACCAGACGAGGACACCGTGGTTCCAACATACACACTTGATGCCTGTAAATATTCTCATTCAGGCAGGTCATTTCATTCTCAGGGCATTGAATTGATCGCAACTTGAATGTTCTGGTTATCTTCAAGAGGTTTCACCTCTCATCCGTGCAGTCTTCAGCGGCTCATGCAGCAAGGCTTCGGCCTGGTCCACACATGGATTTTTCAAATCTTAAAAGCTTATTTAACTGTGACGGACCCCACACTTGAAGATAATAATAAAAATAAAAAAAAACTCAGGTATTTAAGTTTTGTTCGTATTGACACAGAAAACCCCACACACAAAAATTGTGTTACACCGCAGTTCACATCTCATCTTACAAAACCCCCCAAAAAAAAAACAACACTTCCGTTTATATGCAGATGTTTCCCGAATGTTCCTGAAAGTTGCCGCAGCTGGGAGCCTTGTAAAATGGCGCGGTCTTCAAAAAAATTAAAAACATTGGGACATTGGGTAAGATGCGCTTAGTTTTTATTTGCGGTCTTTTCCTTTTTTGTCCTGCTTCTTGATTGGTTATATCTGTTATATCATGACTCGGGAGAAGTCAGATTCCCCCACACACAGGGAGAGTTTTGGTCGTAAATACTGAGCACGTTCCTTTTTTAAGATTGTCGGCCTGACCTGTTTCGGAGCCTAAAACCGGGACGAATCCACTCATAACACACGTCAGACCTGAGGACAAGATTGTCCGCCGTTTGACGTGCTTGGTCGGGAAGGGTGAAAATCTGCACAAAATACATATATATATGTGTGTGTGACTGACGCATGAACTGATGAAGCCTGCTCAAATGACAGACGAAACATCTAAGACAACGACAGTCCAGTTGACATTGATTCAATGCCCTGAGAATACACACTTGATATGCTCACACCTCATTAGCTCATGTAGCATAGAGGCGCATTGTAAGAAAATGAATGAGGCGGATCATGAAGAACCTTTCTACGTTCACCCTTGATTGCCTTCAAATAGCCTGCAGAAGTGTATAACTCACCTCTGTTAATATTGTCCAATTTCACTTTGTAAACGTGATTGGATCACATCCGAGGAAGACCTAAATGTGTGTGCGCGCGCGTCTAAACACCCTAATAATGTTCCTTTGTGAACCTTTGTTTCCTTGTATGTAAACAAAAAAAACACACATTCTAGATAGCCACCGGATGGTGCTGTGAGACCAGCTAGCTGTCATCCCACATGCGTTTTCAGAGTTCTGCTTGCTCCCAGATCCCGGATGAACCCTCCTATTCCTTTGAGGCCAAGCCAGAATTCTGTTTTCAAAAAACATCACACGCTGCTGGTGTGAACCGTGGAGGCGGGGCTGTAGCTGACGAGCGACAGTTCCTGTTCTTCGGTTTCGGCCTCGGTTTCAGAGAGCGCCCCCCCGGTGTCGTGGCACTCATAGAGGCTCGGCACTGCGTCGCTCCCCGCTCGTGTCACGTCTTCCTCTGGGTCCAGCGTGGCCCGGCCGCCGTTTCGACAGTTACTGTGGCGTCCCTGGTCGGCGCACACCTTCCTGTGGCCATCCCCCAGGAGCGGCATGACGGCGTGTAAGGACGATGGCGGCGCCAGCGGGTTCTTGAAGGCCTGGCCGGACCCAGCTGCGTTGGCGCCCACATTGTAGCGACAGTGGATGTAGCTGGAGAAGGCTCTCCTGTAGGTCTTGTTGAACAGCGTGTAGACCAGCGGGTTGACCCCCGATGAGATGTATCCTACCCACACGAAGACGTTGAGCAGCTCGTGGAGCACAGACTCGTCGCAGGAGCCACCGCACAGTACGAAGGTGACATTTGTGATGAAAAAGGGACACCACATGACCAGGAAGAGGAACACGACAATTCCCAACACCTAGAGAAGGGCACAGTGAGAGGAAAGAGAAAGTGGGAAAAGATGTTTGGAGAGAAAATGCCAGACGTATCATATGAGATACTCGCGTTTTTGAGACCTCTACATCATGAGTGGGATTTGTTTTCCCCTGAACTATCATATGTATGCTTTGTAGCCACTAGGGAGCAGTAAGTCGTTCGCACAATGGCACTCCAGTGACGCTGTAAAAAAAGAACTCCGCTTCAAATAGGATAGCATTATTTTATGTTGCAGGTTTTCTAGGCTAAAGTAGAAGGTCCTCAACGGCCTTTTCTGGGTCCTCGCTTACCATTAGGTCTTACTCTTGCACGAGAAAATGAGCTTTGAGCAGACATTCAGCAACACTCCTCAAATAAAGTTCAGTGAAATATCAAAATTGCAGTACACAAATGATTTCACTCCGAGGAGTTCGGCAAGTGCAAGTCTAAAAAAGACTGATTTGTCATTTAGGCTTATGCGCTATCTGTGCCGTCCTTACACTGAAACATTCAACGCTAAACCGAGTCAATCCCACCTTGGAGGCCCGTCTCTCGTTCTTGATGGCCTGCATCATTCCCCGTCCCCCGTGGCAACCGGCGGCGGCGTCGCTCCGTCCGGGCCCGGCTGCTGGAGAGCTCAGCTGCGACGTCGCCTCAGAACCAGGAAGGATGCTGACGCTCTCTGACGCGGAGACGCTGAGGAGGATGCCGGGCTCCGAAGCCACCTTTAGCTCTGTTTCGGGGGAGGCGGCCATCTCAGAGGTCATCTTCACGATTTCATCGACGACCGATCGGCAGTCGGACAATTCACACATTCTTCCGGGTGGCAAAAGCCAAAGCGTTCTCAAATGTCACCACTAGTATACAAACGTCCGTTGTTCACTAATTAAGTCACCAGATACCAATAAATGACCTTAACTAAGGCCTGGTACACACACAATGACTATCGGGCTGTTTTGTTCCTTCCCGACCAAGCACGTCAAATGTATGTTATGTTTTATCAGATTATCCTTAGGTCTGAGGAGAGTTAAGAGTGGATTTGTCCCGATTATAGGGTCTGAAACGGGTCGTTTAGGGTTAGGGTTAGGGTTAGGGTTGTACAACAAATATATTAGGGTTGTATAGTTAGGTTTATATTTGTTTTTGTCCGTCGTCAACACGCTGGTCGCGCCTCCAAACGCAAGGTGGCTCACTCACTCTCGGCGCCATCCTCGGATGCACAGGCCCAATTAATCAACCTCAAGCTGGAACCGTCATTGCAGAGTGGTAAAGTTGACACGTCCACTAGTCAGTTCGACCCCAAGCCTTAAGCCTGGTGAACAAGGATCATTTTAATATGAGCCTGGTTTGACTTCAATGTTTTTGACTATTATAGATGCCCTAGTCCCCTGTCATCCAACTAGAAAGGCTACAATGGCTTGAGCTTGACTTTTCTGTTGCTCGGATTAATGACATAGACATGCTCTTAAGACACTGAAATAGATAGAGCTGTAGCTATAGATTCAAACTAAACCGGTCGCGATGATGAAACCAAGACTCAACTACTTTTGCTGATCCATAATCTCCATAACTCTTTGCCTTCTCACCCACAGGTTCTGCTGGATTCATTGAGATTTACTGGTAGGAAATGGAAAATAAACCTAAACCATTTGGGGTATATCTGCCACCCGGAAGAGTCCGCCCTTATTGTATACAAAAATTGTGAATCGACTTATTGGAAGCTGACCTGGCGGGTCCGGGGAGGCGTACAGGTGTTTCTGCGAGGTGTGGGTCACAGCAGGGGTCTGCAAAGGCTGCTGGGAGGAAGTGTGGGCCTCGCACAGGAAGACGGTGGCCTGCCTCTGCAACACTTGGATGGTAAGGCCGTACGTCACCACCATGATGACCAGCGGGATGAAGAAGGCCACGAAGGAGCCCATCAGTATGAAGCGCTCCTCGTTGAGCACGCAGCTGCCGTTGACGAACACCTTGTCCTCATTGAGGAGGCCGATCACTGGGATGGGCATGGAGACACCTGCGAGACACAGAACAGTTATGACCCTCATCTCGCGCCTCATTCATGACCTGAACGCATTTACAAGTTGAAGCACTTTCAAAACATTGTTTGTCTCACCTCCCAACAACAAGGTAACGAGCCTAAAGTTCGTCAAAGCTTTCTCACACCGCTTGCTTCCCTACACCTCCCAAACCTCCCAAGCAGGAGACAATGCTTAAAATTCTCCTTCTTCGAGACTTCCTTGTCTTCTTATTGAGACATGAGGTGGCCATCTCAAACACCATTTTGGAGTTGGAGCGCCTGGCCGGCATCAAAAGTGCACTTTCAAGGGCTCTTTGTTTGCATTCTCTCTCATTAGTGTGGAATTTATGCCTCACCTGAGAGACCTAACTGAACTGATTTCCCCCCCCCCCCTCAGATGTAATTTAAGAATAAAATTGTGTTGCTGGACCGCATCCATATGAATTATGGATCAGGCTCCTCCCTAAAGAAAAAACATTTGCATAAGTTAGAATGAATTTGCCGCAGTTCTACAGTATTTAAAAGAAGGGAGTAAAAGTACACAATCCACAAATTGTTAAGTACAGAGAGCGCAAAGGCCACTTTGAAGGCAAGTAAAATTAGTGAGTGAATAGTTGACAGATAGGATTTAACAGTATAGATGGAAGAATACTGTGTATGGATACCTATGGATATGGTCCAAACGGCAGCAATCTTCATCATGGCTTTGGTCCTAGAATTGAAGCGGCTGTGCTCGATGGGGTTGCGGATGGCCACGTAGCGGTCCAGCGAGATGGCGCACAGGTGCATGATGGAGGCGGTGGAGAACAGCACGTCCAGGTAGATCCAGATTGGGCACAGGGCGCTGGGCAGGGGCCAGGCGTAGTCTGCTTTGACAACACAACACAGCAGGAAGTGAGGCGCGCTGTATCTCGGGTACGCCCAACGCTAACCCGGAAACCGGGCCGAAGGCTTTCTGCTCAGAGCGAATGCCGGATGCAGACGTTCTGATTGGCCTTACAAGTTGGAGGTGAGGGGTTGTCAGACTCACCGTATAGGATGTTGATGAGGGACACAGGCATGACCAGGATGCCCACCAGCATGTCAGCCACCGCCAAGGACCTCAGGAAGAAATTAGTGGCATTTTGGAGCTTCTTCTCCAGCGACACGGCCAGGATGACCAGGATATTGCCACCGACAGTCAGTGCGATGATGACCAGGATGAGCAGCGCCGGCCAGTTCTTAACCTTTAAGACCCCCTCCCGTGTCAAGTTTCCCATGTTGGCACCCACGGCCGACACAATGCCACCGCCGCCCCCCGCCAACCTCACCAGGCTCTGGTTGAGCTTTGGCGAGCCGTTTCCAGACCAGTATGTCCAGCCCGCGACCGTGGTCGTGCCAAACCCGCCAAGGGGAGCAGTCGCCGGGCTGCCCATCCCCGATGAGAGAGCCCTAACCCGTTCGAGGTCAGCGAGGCATCAAGGGAGACTTACTTGACCAGTTGGAGGGCATTCTTAAAACAAAGACAGGCAGGGAAATGCCTTTTCGTATTTCAGGATCAGGTTCAAGTCCCATGCCAAAAGGTCCCAGCTAGGCGTTCCACTCGCATCCGCTCGTGGAAGGAAACCACAGCTGCAGTCACCTCTGTCGGGATCTTAATACCGGTGTTCATGACATTATGTTTCCATGCTTGCAAGACGCTTGCGGCGATGTCCTTCTTCGCCCGGGGGCAGATCTGGGGAAAGGATTATTAATAAACAAAAAAATAATAAAACACCATTAAAGACTATAATGCCACTTGTATTATTATTTTTTATTTTTATTTTTTTATTCAATCAATAATGTGTCATTTACATTTTGCCTTCTGTTTGCGTTGATTACCCGATCTACACTCTGTCTCGTCCCGTTCCTTCTCTCTTTTGCAAGTAAAAGTGAACTCCTTACAAGCCAAAACCTTGAAAGGCTAACATGAACTGATAAGTGAGTCGCATCTACTACCTCCCACTGTCCTCTCCAGAGGGTTTGGTGATTTATCCCATTCCCTCAACGAGCATTTGTCTGCGAACGGGTTGCGGAGGATGAAGGTAAACCCCACCCCGCTCAGTCTACCCGCCAACACATCCTGTACCATAAGGGGAACCAAAAGGTGATTTCAGAGTCAGATGAGCTGTGCAAAGACTTCAATCCCTGGAGCATATTCTCAGTCAGCCACAGAGCATTCTGCCAGTAGCGCACTCCAGACAGATGGTTGCTGATAAAAACGACAACGGGGAAACGTGCTGGAAGGCGGACAAAATGGCATTAAAAAAAAAAAAAAAAAAAGATCGTATCAAATTGACATTATTGGCAAGATAGTACACCCTCTTTTTGCCCATTTAAGAGCATAAGACTGCAAAGTGTGGAGAGACGCGATTAACGTTTGTGAACACGAACAAGTTCAACCAGCGTCCCGCTTCGAGTGCAAACAAACAAATAAGAATACTTTGGGGTTTATTTTACAGGCCAGGATTGTAATGGGAATTGTATTATTATTTTATCCATTACATGTATTAATTCCTTCTCTGTTGTTTGAACTTCAAGGTTTGTTTTTGATCAGGCATTATTTGCACAATTGTCAAAAAAAAAAAAAAAAGTATTGGCATTACCACATTACTTGTAACTTTTTATTGCTCAGTGACTGTGTTTCTATGTTTTTATGTCTCAAAGGTAGTCACTGTCAATTGACTGTTGTCATACTAGAGCGGCTCCAACTACCGGAGACAAATCCCTGATGTGTTTTTGACATACTTGGCAAATAAAGATGATTCTGATCTGAAGCTTTTGATTTGACCTTTATACAGGGAAGTCAATTGAGAACAGATTCTCATTTGTAATGCTGACCTGGCTGCAGACAGCAGGACGACACAGTACGACAGAGTGCGAGGAGGCTGCGTGGGCGTTTCAGCGTGAAGTGATTGTCTGCCAGTCAGAGAGGATGAAGCCAGCCTTGTAGTCCAGGTGAGCGGAGGAAAACCTCAGCGAGTTGCTTTGCTGTTTGTATCAAAGTGTGACTTAGCGATGCATGGACCCATCTCCCTCTCAACCTGGCGTCAAGCGTCTCAGCGAGCACAGACAGACGGGAAAAGATTCAGTTGCTTTTTTCTGGACTTCAACGTCGGCGGTACCTTTGCTGCTCTGCTGGATAAGAGCAGTGACAGGACTGAACTCCTTTAACTGGGCTTCATATCAACTGCAGATAAATAAAGAAGCCACTCAAACAACAGCAATAAACAATGCCAATGCAGCAAAGCCTAATTCAATTTACACTTCTTTTAATCATTTGCTAAGATGGCGCCTACCCGTGTGGTCGCCTCGGTTATACTCTCTAGTATTGTTTTTGTTTCTGTGTTTTTGTTCAGCTTTGGAGACATTACACGACTCACTTACACAAGGGGAGACTTGCTAACCATCAAGGAGGCTACTCTGGACTTTCTTTCACCAACTTTCGCAAATCCGCTCAGTTTTTTCCCTGAGTTACTCACCGGAGCAGCGACTGCGGTCTTTGGGCGCATGGAGGCTGAGGCGGCGCCGCCGCAGAGGGAAGCGAGCCGGCATCCAGGTGAAACTCCACAAGAGAGGATACAGATTGGCGTTTCCGTCCATCCACCTCGCAAATCGACAACAAAATGGACGAGCTTCATCTTCTGATAAAGACCAGTAACGACTTCGGACGTTCCGCCGCCATGTCCTTTACGGAGACTTGGCTTTGTGACGCTGTACCGATGGTGCTTCCCGGCTTCCATCTTCACAGGGCAGACCGCGACATGGAATCATCGGGGAAAACAAAAGGCGATGGGATATGCTTCTATAGCAACGGAAAATGGTGTACGGATGTCACGGAGCTCAGCACACACTGCAGGCCGCACTGGAGTCGCTGTTTATGAACTGTAAGCCATTCTACTCGCCGCGTGAGTTTGCATCATTCATTCTCGCTGGTGTATACATTCCGCCTCAATCTAACACGAACGCCACAGTGCTGATGCTCGTCAAACAAGTCAACGAAATTGAAAAAAAAAACACCTGGACTCATCCCTCATTATTCTTGGGGACTTTAACAAAGCTAAACTCAACCACGAAATCCCTAAATACAAGCAGCGCATCGACTGTCCTACCAGGGAAAATTACATTTTGGACCACTGCTATACTACGCTAAACAACACATACCGTGCCAAACCTCGTGCAGCACTGGGCTCGTCTGATCACTGCTTAATTCACTTAAACCGGCATACAGGCAAGAACTTAAATGCACAAAGCCTACAATGAAAACAATGAAAAAGTGGACCAATGAAGCAAATGAAGCAAGATGGAACTTCAAAGCTATTTAGACTGCACAGACTGGTGTCTCTTTGAAAATTCAGCTGGCAGCCTGGATGAATATACGGACACTGCCACAGCGTATATCAGTTTCTGTGAAGAGATTTGTGTACCAACAAAGTCATTTCGCACTTTCAACAACAAGCCGTGGATCACTGCCAAACTTAAGCAACTTCGCCAAGCTAAAGAGGACGCATATCAAAGCGGGGACTGGGCCCTGTATAATTGATCTAGAAACCAGCTGACTCAAGAAATTAACATTGCAAAGAAGAACTATGCAGCAAAGTTGGAAAAACAGTATAGCGCTAATGACTCTAAATCAGTCTGGCATGCATTCCAATCGCTGACAAATTACAAGCGACGATCCCCCCAAGCTGAGAACAATAGCACACTAGCCAAGGACTTGAATACCTTCTACTGCAGATTTGAAAAGGACACTTTCACACCCCTCCCACCCGGCCGCACCACCGACCACAATCACACCTCTGACTTCTGCGTTAACCATCCACGAACAGGATGTGAGAGACATCTTCAAACAACAAAAGATTAACAAAGCAACAGGCCCAGACCATGTGTCCTCCATCCTGCCTCAAGGTCGGCGCAGACCAGCTCGCTCCAGTCTTCACAGAGATCTTCAATAGATCTCAGGAACTGTGCGAAGTACCATCCTGTTTCAAACGCTCCACCATCATTCCAGTCCCCAAGAAACCTACAATCTCTGGTCTAAATGACTACAGGCCTGTTGCCTTGACATCTGTGGTCATGAAATCCTTTGAACGTCTCGTGCTGGACCACCTCATGAGCGTCAAAGGTCCCCTGCTGTACCCCCTAGAGTTTGCCTACCGAGCGAACAGGTCTGCGGATGATGCAGTCAATATGGGACTGCACTTCATCCTAGAACACCTCGACAGTGCAGGGACCTACGCGAGGATCCTGTTCGTGGACTTCAGCTCAGCGTTCAACACCATCATCCACAAACTCCTTTCCTCGCCTGCCATCTTCCAGTGGATTTACAGCTTCCTGACGGGCAGGACACAGCAGGTGAGGCTGGGGGAGGCCACCTCAACCACACGCAGCATCAGGACTGGGGCGCCCCAAGGTTGTGTCTTCTCTCTGCTGCTCTTCTCTCGCTACACGCACGACTGCACCTCAACGCACCCGGCTGTCCAACTCCTGAAGTTTGCAGATGACACCACTGTCATTGGCCTCATCAAGGACAGCGACGAGTCTGCATATCAACAGGAAGCGGAGCGACTGGAGCTGTGGTGTGGCCGACACAACCTGGAGCTGAACACGCTCAAGACTGTAGAGATGATCGTGGACTTCAGGAGGCATCCTTCGCCACAGCTGCTCCTCACGCTGTCCAGCTGCCTTGTGTCAACCGTCGAGACCTTCAAGTTCCTGGGCATTACAGTCTCTCAGGACCTAAAGCGGGCGATCAACATCAACTCCGTCCTCAAAAAGGCCCAGCAGAGGATGTACTTCCCGCGGCTTCTGAGAAAGCACGGCCTGCCACGGGAGCTGCTGAGGCAGTTCTACACAGCGGTCATCGAATAAGTCATGTGTTCTTCCATCACAGTCTGGTTTGGTGCTGCTACAAAAAAGGTCAAACTCCGACTGCAACGGACAATAAAAATTGCTGAAAGGATTGTCGGTACCCCCCCACCCACCCTTGAGGCCAACTATATATTACTCGTGCACTCACTGTAGTAGTCTCGCCACGCTGCACTATTTGCATATCTGTTGTTGACCAATACTGGCCACTCATGCCAGAGTAGCATCTGCTCCATTTGCACACTGATTGAGGAGTATCTGCAACATTTGCACAATCAACATTGTCCCAGATTATCGCACTACTCGCTTGAAGTCTCGGCGCCCTGTGCACAATGGTCATTGCACCGGACTATTGCTATATTAGTCATTCTAACTGCTCTAAGTGCTAGAGGACTCTGCATCTTTTTGCACAATTGTCAAAAAAAATAAAAATAATTTGTACCGGCATTACCAGATTACTAGCAACCCTTTATTGCTCAGTGACTGTTTTTGTCAATGTCTTTATGTCTCAAAAGTGTTCTCTGTCAATTGATTGTCTGTTGTCGTACTAGAGCGGCTCCAATTACCGGAGACAAATTCCTTGTGTGTTTTTTGGACATACTTGGCAAATAAAGATGATTCTGATTCTGATTGATTGAAACATTGCCTTTGATTACAGTTTGCGCTCACTCGATGACATTTAGCTGTGGGTATGCACACTGAATTGCTTTTGCTCCAAAAGTGAAGTCACACGGCTCGGACTTGCTCATTCTAAACATGCCATGTCATGACCGTTATAACGACGTCCCTGGAGAGTTTGGAAAAGTGGCAAAGAAGCAAACCAAGGAGTTGATGGGATGGCTTCTCACCTTAGGAGGGACGGCTGCTATTGGCGAGCCTTTCCGTCATCACCCGGCTCTTCCTGCCACACTCCCGCCTGCCCACCGCCTTCGTCTTCTGTCGGTCCACCCCTCCGGAGCGGCGTGATCAGGAGCCCAGTGCTTGCGGAGACACGAGGACTGGCCTCTTATTTGAGCGCTACTATACGTCGGGAGAAGGACGCCCCCGTCCGTCTGGCCCGAGCTCTCCGTCGACGTGGGAACGGCCTCCACCTACTCAAATCTGGTTCAGCAATGCTTGCGCTCCATGAGGCCGTCATCGAGTACATCCTGCAAGGCCAGGCGGTGTAGGAGGGAGGCGGCTGCTCTTGTTGTGACACTGCACCAGGCTGTGAGAGAAGTGGGGGGACCGCAGAAGTGCTGCATGTTGAGGGCCGTGCTGTGGGTTGCAGGAGACGGTTGTGTTGTTGGTCTTCTTCCAGATTGCATTCTCCTTGACCTTTGTCTTTAGGTGATTGATTTGTGGAGGCCGCTGTGGAACGCAGCTCGCGACCACAACCTGACATCCTCCCCTTGGCCAACTCAGACAGATTAGACCACAGGCGATACACAGTTATGAGTAACTTGCCCAACACATAGTTTTTGTCTTCTGTCCCTGTTCGCATCTAAATCTAACAGTCAACCACATTTCCAGACACTTGACATTTTTCTCTAAAAGTTCAAAATCCTAAATCCGTTTAATTCTTTCTCATACAAGTTTCTTTTTTCCCCCTCAACCTGTTTTTTAGTTGTTGTAACTGTCTTATACTCAAGCTCCGTGTTGCTGGGAAACCACATTCATTTATCCACATCACACGGACTTATCTCCATATTTTTCTCTCATATGAGACAGGTGACGTGTACACTGGTGATTCAGCCATACTGTATTTTTTATTTTTTTGCTCTTCCCACTTCCCATTTCCAGAACCCTTTAGAAGCGCTTCTCTTTTTCACAATATTTGAACGTCTTCGAAATTGTTGGGGACTCTCAGCCCTGATTGTAGGACTCTCAACGGGGGACTTAAACGCCTAACTGTCCGACTGAACATGGGGACCCAACCCTCGTTGGACTTGAACCTAACATTGACCTGAACCCCTAACCCACGAACTCCAACCGTTTGGCAAATCTTTTTCTGACAGAATAAGGAACCAATCTTGTCTTTGTGGGGTTTTATTAAAAAGGAAAAAAGAAAAACCTTTGCAAAGAGAGGAAAAGGTACAAGTCGTCACGAGTTGTCACCCCTTATTGAAGTGCAAGAAAAGAAACACCTATGTAATATAGAAGTGAGTGAGTCAGAGAAGAAAAGGAAAGAAAACAATTATCTTTTTCCAGCTGCACTCTACTTATCTTTATCGAAAAACAGCTCGTGGTAACAACATGGCTGGGAACAATGGAACAATAAAACATGTGAGGGTTGTATAAAACCAATAGAAGTAATATTTGGTATATATGAAACATACATTTTCTAACTCACCGACAATCCTTTATATTCACTGGTGAGTTAGGGTCTGCCTGCGTTGGGTTCCAATTGCTGAAGTGACCCAGCAAGATTCAGTAGATGGCGCTGCTGTTGGCACCCACTACTGTATGTGATACACTTTACCGCCACCTAAAGGACTGGAGTGGATCAGCATACCAAATCTGCCTCACAGTTCTGAGGTTGGGGGTTTGAATCTGGGCTCCGGCCTCCGTATGTGGAATTTGCACGTTCTCCCAATGATCGTGTGGGTTATCTCCGAGTACTACGTCTTCTTCCCATATTCCAAAAACATGCCTATTAGGTTCATGGAAGACTCGAAATTGCTTGTCTGGCTAAATGTGCCCTCCGTTTAGTATGTACCAGGTTGTGCCGCAACATGTCAGGCAGCACTGAGCTCAGCATGTAGCCTAACCTGGAATGTATCCCCCGCAATAAACTGGTTCACTGTAAATACTAACAAGTGCCTCTGAGACCGGTCGGGTCAAAGGCTCCCTTTTCGTCAGTACTAAGCCAGGCAGCCACCTAACGGACCGCATAAACGAAACGCCATTACACCGCCATGGCCAGGGGGGAGGATTTTTCCTCGTGTGAGCGACTTTTTGAATGTATTTTACCAGGCACTCTGAGACAAGAGGTCAGCCTTTGTGCCAAGAAGTCAAGTGTACTTTGAGTTAAAAAAAGAAATAAATAAATACAAAAAAAGCCAGTTTTCTACAGCACAGACTCGGAAGCTTACAAAGCCAGCCGCTGAGAGGGATAATATGAGAAACATGACGTGATGTCGCAGATGGCATGCGAGACAGACAGGATGGAAGATGGCACGACAAAGATGACATGAAGGAAAAATGAGGTGAGATAGGAAAGATGGCATGAGGAAAATGTTGGAGTGGCACCTATCTCGTTTGTTGAAACCTTTCACCCAAAAGCACCTGTGCATTAAATATATAATGACCGTATGCTTCGTTCAGGTTCACTGAAGATTGACTAACATTTGTAACCCTAACCGTAACCCTGTATGAAGAAAAACCTTGAAATTATCTTTTTATGGGCTAATTCATGCACATTATTCAGTGAGGAGGTGACAACAAACAACATGTCAAGGAAAAGATAAAATCACATTCGCACAATCTTCTAATTCCACAACGTTCGCTGCGGCAACAGGTCCTTGTGCGTGCGTGCGTGTGTGTGTGTGTGTGTGTGTGTGTGCATTTGGGAGAAAAAAAAAAAAGGTGTCACAAGCTGACCTATTCATCCTCTAAGATCCAGTAGCTAACAAATTTGCTGGGGGCCGCCATCTTTAAATCATGCGAACGGAGGATGCGTTTTGATTGGCCTCCTGCATTCCTACATTGGGCTCGTAACTCAAGCTGCGCGGGCACGATGAGTGAGAAATGTCAAATGTGTTCGATATTGCTTTCAAGGCCTGGGTTGGCCAAAAAAAACTCACTGAAAATGTCACGCACACAGCAAGTTTTCGGCTGACCAAATGGTCTATGACTTTTTGCTCAGCAGATAGCTCCAGTGTGCAACAGGCTTAATCATATTCATCTCATCGGGATGGTTTTTGTGCACTGAAAACATCCTAACAGTCCACTCACGTCCTGACAAGGTGCCAAAAAAGAAAGCCCGATGTTCCAGTGCCAACTGCTAAAACAGCTGCCGGCGTTGGCCGAGAGACACTTTGGAGGAGACCATCTCCAGAATGTGTCACGGTGGAGCCTATGTACTCCAGGACTGATCAAGATGATGACAGAAGGTGGCAGGATGTGCTCTCTGGTTTCTGGTCTATTCAGAGAGTTCAGCGTTCACCACTATTTCTGTTGCAGCTTTCAAATATTGTCTAAAACAAAAAACGCAAAAGCCATACTTTGAGCTCTCTCTGTTAAATTCTGCAGCAGCAAACAAGTTGGGCCTGACTTCATAGCGCCCACTGCTGGGTGAGGGTACACTTGGCGCAAGAATGATCAAGTTCCGCACATTTGACAAAAGCATTACCAGTGAAGAATGAACAAAATGGTTTCTCCTTCTGAGAACGTTTTATGTTTGCGCAACGAGGCGAGGCCGAGATGAAAGGATGCCGCCTGATTGTTAGATGAGGCCCAAAATGGCAAACAAACAGCAATTACACTGTATATGATCACAGGCGGTTGCCGCCGCATATTACGAGGACAGAAAATGACACCGTCACAATTATTTGACGGAGAATCAGCAAAGTCGGCATCGTCAGCTTAAGAAAATCAAAGTGAAAAAAAAAGCGGTTATCGCATTGCCTTCCGCCTCAGATGTGCAAGCAGATGTCTCCATCCCGAGCCTGCTTTCAAAAAATACCTTCAACCGCAGCACTTTTGCCATTTTCAACGAACAGGTGCTGCGCATTTTCTATTTGCTCTTTTGTTAAGTCGCTGCAGGTGAAGACGACGACGGGACAGCTAGAAATGAAAAACGGCTGGGATGGGAAGATTCACGATAGCAGGGGGTCAGATGGTACAAGATCATCAAGATTACAAATGCAAGTTGAATCATGACTAATCACTGACTATGAATATTTTACATGTTTGAAAGGTTCACATTTCATCAAAATTTACCATGCCGGTGTGCTTGGTCATGGTGACATTGTTGCCGTACAGTACTCATCAGGAGGATTTTGTGCACTTCCTGTTCCAAATTTGTAGCCAAAAGCAAACGGCTCGACAAAAAAAAAACTTACTGCACCAAAAATAGCATTTATTCCTCAGAGCCATGACCATTGACTCGTGGACCATTGACTCGTGGTTCACATGCAGGTCTGCGCTCGGCCTCCCTCGCTACACCTCTTCACCGGCCGTAAATTATCCAGTCAAGTCGTCCCTCCCCCATACGTGACGGTCAACTCATTAGAATAAGACTGTTGAATGGACAGTCGGACGGCCGCCGCTAAAGATGGCAGATATCAGGTTAAAGTGTGCATGCGTGTATGTGGGTCACAGCCTCCACATTGCAGGCGCTGTGCGGTGCACACAATAATACACACAGCATGCACAATGAGGAGACTGCAACCCACCATTTCACTGTGGCACATTTGGAACACGAGTGGCTAACACACGGCGACGAGGATTGTACCTAATCAACTGGCCAGTGAGCCGATGTCATTTTAAGTCACTCACCTTCGTTGAAAATATAAATAGAGCATAAGCGTACACACGACACACTGTCCATACTAAACAGCCAAGACTTAAGCCTTCCTCTCCTCACTTCCCCAATAACAACCAGCGCGCTGTGACAGGTGGAGAGATAAATTCCGCCGAATGTCCTGCGCTGAGCGACACTCTCAGACTAATTGGAGACCAGAGAAGTGGAACGTTGTCACTGTCAAGGACGGGCCAGACTCAGAACATGAAAACTTTACACAGCCACTCTTATGCTCCACCTTGACTGGGTGAGAGGAGCAGAAAAAAAAGAATCCCACTATTAGTGATAGACTGATTAATGGCCAGGCCAATTATCCGGGCTGAGAGTTTTTTAATCCGGCAGACAATAATTTAATACTGGGTTATTTTGGCTCTGATGCAGCCGCTTCGAGCTTCTGTTTGTGACTTCCCTGTCCGGCATTGTCTGGTCACAGCACCACCTGATTAGTTACCTGTGCACAGCCACAGCACGGGTAAGAGCCAATTGCGCACACAGTAAATGCCTTGCAATGCATGCAGAATGCTCTCAGTCTCTCACACACCGGGCAGAGAAGAGAAAGTTTTACCAAATGGAGACGGTCCAGGGAGCAAATATTTCAAAGGTAAATTAAGGAAGCAGACTCTACATACATTGTAATAAATTCTAGTCATCTACAACGCTACTGTGAGACAATTAGGTGATATATATATATATATATATATATATATAGATATATATACATATATAAACACATCGCGGGCGTGCTGGAGCATATCCCAGCTGACTCTGGGCAAGAACCGGGGTAAACCCTGAACTGGTCACCAGCCAATACATATATATATACACATCATCATCATCAGCCATTTTCGATCCACTGCAGGATGAAGGCCTATTCCCGTTTTCCAACTACTACGGCAATTATATATATATATATATATATATATATATATATATATATATATATATATATATATATTGTAATGGTCTTCTGACTGGACTCCCTAAAAAGAGCATTAAACAGTTGCAGCTCATTCATATATTCATATATATATATGAATATATATATATATATATATATATATTCATATATATATATATATATATTCATATATATATATATATATATATATATTCATATATATATATATATATATATATATATGAATATATATATATATGAATATATATATATATTCATATATATATATATATATATAGATTGGAAAGATCTTCTGTGTGAAGTCATCTTTTGGTTCATATGTGTGATATACAACGTGTCTTCACTCTCATTCTCAGTTGATGTGCTTGTCAGACCTGCACACACGCATGGATGAACACACACACGTGTGTGCGTGTGTGTCTTTGTGTGTGTGTGTATGCATGTGTATATATATATATATATATATATATATATATATATACACACACACACACACACACACATAATCATCATCAGCCATTTTCGATCCACTGCAGGATGAAGGCCTATTCCTGTTTTCCAACTACTACGGCAATTATATATATATATATATATATATATATATATATATATATATATATATATATATATATATAACTGGAACTTTAGATTTTTCCATGATCTTTGTTAGCCTTCTCTGTTTTTTTAAAATAACTACTTATTTTGAGACTCCTGCACCCCCGCGTTTTGGCCATCACCACAAACCTTGGCAGGATTTGAATGGAGGAGGAGACGAGGAGGTGCAAAACAAGTTGAGTCCATGTGAAGAAGAGGACAGGAGAGAGGAGGAGAAGAACAACAAGGCCTGCTTTGTCCTCATAAAGAAGAGATCAGCATCAGACGTCCACCATGTGGTGGTGGTGACGATCATCTCAGCGGAGAGACTTTTGTGCTCAATTAGCAAGCGAAGCGTCCTTTCATTCCTCAAGTCTGAGCCGCGGCGTATGGCTTTCAACGTTATTCGTCCCTAACTTACGCCTCTTTCACCTCATATTTGCAGTCACATTTCATCAACAGGTTTGACTATTAAAGCAACATGAGACCCTCCACCGAGGCCTAAACATTTGTCATCTGTGAAGTCACAAAGCAGACTGCTTAAAATGGCTCATTCTGTTCCTCCGGAAGAGGCAAAAGAAGAATATAAAAGTCCTTGGGAGATGACGACTACCTCCTAGAACACAACAAACCAAGACTGTACATTTTGTTATATTTCAATTGTATCTGATGTGGATGATGAAAACCGAACCACATCCACTCTCAGCACACCAATAGAGAATGTGGCAGGAGGAAATTCAAGGTTAAATTGTTATTGTTCTTCGGTCTGGTTTGCCCACACAGGATTCACATGATGTCACTTGGTGTTTCCGCCATCATAATTCTTCTCATTGAATCGATGAAGATGCGGCAGGACTTATTGTTCCATATTGAAGCGTCGGATGTATTGAAGGCAAAGCCACCAGGTTTCTTCAGCAAATTATTTTTCACATTTTTTTTATCTCTTTCCATTCATCAAAGATGCCACCCCCTCTCTTCACGCCATCCGTGCCCTTCTCCCAAGGTTAGCACCTTGAATTGCACATTCCGTCACGATCAATCAGCCCACATCTTCATTTATCGCTGATGGTTTTTTTCTCCCTTTTATGTGTGTTCCACCGATTGATTTGCTCCACCTCACACAACAAATGATATGACATATTTTCATTCATTTTCCATACCGGTTATCCTCACGAGGGTCGCGGGCGTGCTGGAGCCTATCCCAGCTGACTATGGGCAAGAACCGGGGTAAACCCTGAACTGGTCACCAGCCAATCGCAGAACACACATAAACAACCATTCGCATTCACACCTACAGGCAATATAGAGTTCTCAATTAACCTACCATGCCTCAATTAACCTACCATGTCGGAGGACACCGGAGTACCCGGAGAAAACCCATGCAGGCACAGGGAGAACATGCAAACTGCACACAGGCGAGGCCGGAGTTGAACCCGCAACCTCAAAACTGTGAGGCAGATGTGCTAACCAGTCGTCCACCGTCTTTTCATTCAAAGTTAATTTCCTTGCTACTGTTTCTTCCCTTTTTGAATGCGCGTGTGCACTCACGCTACAGTATGCGTACCTAAATACAATGTATGCGTACCTAAATACAATACAAATACAATACAACGTAAAGAATTGAATGTAAAACAATAAATCTTGATAATGAGAAACCATTGGACGTCATTGGACAGCTGGTTAGCGGTAGCGGGAAAAATTCTGATTATTATTTTTTTTAATTCCCAGGCTGATTCTTAAACACAGGCAGCAATGACTCACGCCACAACCTTTTTCTTCTTGTGAGACAATGGCGAGGGAGTGGGGCTGGCTGAACAAAAAGCAGCTGAAGATCCTAAGCCTCAACTCCGATCTTCAGCCTGTCCACACACTGACTTGCTTGGAATATACATTACTGTGCAAAAGGTCTTGGGTCACCACAAGGCTGTTTTTCACAGCATTCAATTTGACAAAACGTGAAAGGTACGACACAGCAGGTTTACACAAATGTTAGCAATCCTTTTTGGTGATGATCTGAACAAGGTGGAGCCGTCCAACCCCTAGAATCATATTGGCCTTTTTTGTTTTTTTTCTTCATCCACCATGAGCCAGGAAGTAGCCTGCTAACTAACCAAACAATTAGCAAACAGGTTGATGCCAACCAGAATCCTTTGGGATGCCACCCGCCCCCCTCCACAGCTGGATGCCGGGGGCCACCGCCCGCCACCAGCCCCCCGCTGAAGGAGGTGAGCGGTATCATTCACCGTTAGCCTTCCCAGTTCAAAAGGATATTCCATTTCTATAGCCGTCAATGGCTAGCCATGGAATCGGCTAGCGATTCCATCCCTCTCAGACCCACAGCAGTTTTATTCCTTGCTGCAGAAAATTGTGCATGTTCAAAACTGCCACGGGAGATAAAACAATCTTAACATTGAAAAAAAAAAAATGTTTTAAAGTGATAAAAAAAAAAAAAGAAAAATGTTTTTAAAGTGATATCTTACGCAAGTAATTATTTGGAGGACTACTGTTTACTATTACTTGAATCATTTTATTCTAAAGTAACAGTGCTCATAACTTGAGTGCACTTTTCGGCCACTCTACCCTCCTCTGTATATGACTCAGGAAGCTTTTTAGAGCACAATTGCTTTCCTCTTTCAAAGAGTTGATTGGAAAATTCTCTCTGTGCTCTCTCTCTACTTTTACAATGTGATACATGGAGGTCTTCAGCAGGGTCCAAAAGCAACACCAAGGCTAGTCTAGTGAAGCTCGTCTGACTTGTGAAACTTGGAACACGTAGAGGTAGGTCTTCACACATCGAGCGGAAGATCGAAAACCAAGATCGAGTGGAACAAGAAGCAAAGTACGTTTAGAAACAATAAGCCTCAGCTGAGCAGATCATTGCTTACTTTTTCACTTCACTTCTGTGGAACTTCTGCCGAAGTGTGGTCGTAGAGAACCACAATGTAGCCTACTTTCTCCGTCTAAAACAGATAAATAACTGGATGAGGCAACATTTTCTTCAAATAAACCACAACAAAACTGAGAATTGTTTTTGGCAATAAAGAAAAGAGGATTGCTGTTAGTAAACACCTGGAGTCACTCTCTTTAAAAACCAAAGACCAAGTCCGAAAACTTGGTGTTCTGATAGATTCCGACCTGACTTTCAACAGTCATATCAAATCAATTACTAAAACTGCCTTCTACCATCTGAAGAATATATCCAGAGTGAAGGCTTGCATGTGTCAAGCAGACCAGGAGAAACTCATCCATGCTTTTATCTCAAGTACACTTGACTATTGTAACGGTCTTCTGACTGGACTCCCTAAAAAGAGCATTAAACAGTTGCAGCTCATTCAGAATGCTGCAGCTCAGGTTCTGACCAGAACCAAGAGGTCAGCGCATATTACTCCAATTCTACAGTCTTTACACTGGCTTCCAGTCAGCATTAGAATAGATTTTAAAGTTCTGCTACTGGTCCAGAAATCACTCAACGGTTTAGGTCCTGAATACATGAATGAAATGCTAATGGAATATAAACCCACTAGGGCTCTGAGATCGACAGACTCAGGTCAAATCGTGGAGCACAGAGTCCAAAGCAAACATGGTGAAGCAGCATTTAGCTATTATGCTGCACACAAATACAATAAGTTGCCAATAGAAGTGACTTCAGCCCCAAGTGTGCATGTTTTTAAGTCCAGGTTAAAAACACTTCTTTTTTCCCATGTTTTTTAGAGCATTTCCACTTTGAAATAATATTTCTTGCACTGCACGCTGTTTTAATAGTATTTTTATCCTCTTTGTTTTAAATGATTATAAGCTGTTTTTTCTTTGTTTTTAAATGCTTTTCATCATGTAAAGCACATTGTGTATGAAATGCGCTGTATAAACAAATTTGCTTTGCTTTGCTTACTTGAAGTCTTTGATTCTCCTCTGGCAAATGCACGAAAGCCCAATGAGGTTGCAGTTGCTTAACCTGGCGGCAAAGACGCCGAATGCAATTGAAGAAAATTGGCTTTGGTTCAATATCCAGAAAGCGGGATATTGAACCAAAGCCAAACATTTGGACGTGAACATGCGTGAAAAGGAAGGCCGAGGAAGCTGACAAATGCAAGAGCCAGCGGCGAGCACTCAGTGGCGCGTTTGCAACCTCAAGAGGCCGCCCGAGTGTCAAACTGTCAGGCGGCGATGGAAGAGTAACAGACGGATCCCTGAGGTCCTCCGAGGAGGAAAAGCGGTGCGCCCCAGTCACTGTGAGCGTGGAAAGAGGGAACACAGAGGCGAGGAGAATATCGAGCAGCAGAGTGAGAAATAAGGAGGGCGGTGGGGGCAGGAGGATGGTTGGTTGCTGGGGGGGCATGATGTACAGGAATATCAGAGTACTCTCAGCAATGTGTCGCAAATAAAGAAAAAAAAGGGACGCAAGCTTGCTCAAGCTGCAATAGAGTGGTGAGGATATCATCACATCCAATATGAGAGCTGCCAGTATTCATTGCACAGCAGGGGAGACTTCCGGACCCGGACCATCTGGCCCAAAAAGGGGCATAGGTAGAATATTTTGCCAATGGGTCAAAATCCACCCCCCAAAAAAGTATCCAATTTATTTTTTGTCGTCATCTCTGGGTCTTGTCGAGCCCCTGGTGTAACAGGACAAGTGAGGAAAAATACTAAACGAGAAAAAAAAACAAAAAAACAAAAACATACACAGCTGTACCTTGACTTACGAGTGCCGCAATTTACCAGTTTTTCAGGTTATGAACCATCACTTGGGCCATTTCTTGCTTCATGTTGAGAGTCAAAATTAGAGGTACAGGAATGGTTCAGTTGAATGGGGGGATAAAAAATTAAAAAATAAAAATTTGCAATTAGGGTACTGTAATGTCCTCACACGTGGGAAAGGAGAGCCACAGTTGCCGCTGCATTTTGAGGCATTTATTTAACGGGAAATATAGTCAAAGACCAATCTAAAATGAGAACACTCACGAGGAGCTGCAGTAGGCCAATGCTCGCATGCAAACAATAACTGGCCGAGTTGGACCAAACTTAGCCCAGCTCCTGACCTTGCTTCCAAGGCCACGCCCCTTAAAGGCCCACATACCATAAATACTACACTTTATAAAACCACTTTATTATGTGTACTTATGTTTTAATAAAATAGATGTAACAGAAAATGGTGGTGGTTTTTTTAACAGCATTTTAACTCATTGTTAAAACCAACCAATTGAACTGGCGAGTCAAGGTACCTGCAGTGTACGTGTACAAAATCAAGCCAGATTGAGGAGAAGAATGGCAAGCACGCAGTCGGCTCTCAGAACTCGATTACCCAGCATTTCAAGCCGCGTACTTTTGTCCTTTGGCTATTTATAGCTTCAGCATTAAATCGCCACATTCAACGCCATCCCTGACTTTCAATTTTGACCCCGACGTGTAGCACACGTACGGCAATTAGTGTGACGAAGTAGTACATTTAAAAAAAAATTATTAAAAAGCATACTTTTCTTTCCACTTGACAGTTATGCTCTACCTTTTTTTTGTGAGGTTAAGTGTGACCGCGTGAGATTTATGCCTCAGAGAACAGATTCTTTGTGTGCGGGGGGCTCTGTGTTGAGATTATCGGAGCACACCATATACAGATCTGATTTTATGTGTGGCGTGTTACTACCCACCTCTGCTTGCCAATTAACTTATTGGAGCACCCATGTGACGGTGAGGTCACACGAGCAGAGCCGCGAGTGAAGATGAGCCAGAGAAATATGAAACACCAACGGTTGGTTGGGGGAAATAACCCTTCCCAATCCCTCCCGAGAGGGTGCCCGCCACCCTCGCTAATATTTATTTCCGGAGAGTCTGAAGTGGAGAGCAAGACAAAGATGGCACACGAGGCTCTGGCGCGCATTCAAATGAGACTTGGGGAACAATTTCAATTCCGACAACGTCCCGAAGGAGCCTTAAATCACGCCGCTTCTTATTGGCTTCCTGGAGAGCCGCCAGGCCCAGATGACTCACGTTACAGCCTGAAATATCAACAGCTAGAGGCCACTTAAATAGGGACACCAGCGTTTTCCACGCTGTCACCTGAGAAACAGGAACAGCATCGCCCTGGGGGACACCGTGAGCATTCTGCGAGATGGATTCTGTAAGAAATCTCATCATAGTGTGCAGATGTTTCAAAGACACTGTGGTCTTCAATTGACACTTTTGCTGCGGGAATTTGGACGTGCACGGGACGAATAAGGCCACGCTCCCGAGCCCCATCCCCACCCGAAAACCTGCACGCATGAATCAAGCCTTCACAAAAATGCGTTGGTGCTGGCAGACGCACTTTGTGTAACATGCGCACGACTCCACTGTCACAAAGCCTCCAAAGTTTGATCCAAAAACCTGCTTTGAAAGCACCAGAAGCGACAGAGCACGAGAGATGCAAGAAATGCGCCAGATGGAGGCACGTCTGGTCTCACCTGCTCCCCTCCCTGCACGTCTAGCGCCTGCTCGTCGTCCTCCTCCGCTCGCTGCGCGTCCTCGTGTTGACGAGCATCCGCTCTGTTCTCTTTGCGCAAGTTGCCGCTTCCGAAAGGGGGACAAAAGCAGTGCAGGGGGTCCAGTGGTGGTCTCAGTTCGGATCTGGATCCGGACAAAAAGCAGTCCTGCAGAAAGGCTGCTTTAAAAATATATATATAATAATCGTAATAAATAAACAAATAAATTTAAAAAATGGGGGACGGGGGCAGGGAGGGACGCAGTGACAAAAGACCCTCTTGTGCGTCCAGTACGCGGGGATCTGCTGCTCTTCCGCTCATGAAAACGCGTCAAAATGCTCCTGGAAAGTTGCAGCATGAAAAGAATGCGAGCGAGCGGCCGCCTCTCGTCCTCTCACATTCCAAGCAGCAAGCGCGTGCGCGCGCGTTAAACGCTTGTGTGCGCCACTGGAGGAGGGTCGCATGTTGAGAATAAAAATAATTTATATAAAAAAATAAAAATAAAAAAAATAAAAGCAGCTGGGAGACCATTACTCTCTTTCAGGCTACGTGGCTCTTCTCCACTCGCATGGAAGGGCTGACGTGACGTCACGCAATCGGGGAACAAAAAAAGACAAAACAAGCTTCATGTCTAAAGGTCGCTTAATTAGGTACAGTTGATCGAATCCAAGAGCTCCTCCCGACCACACTGCAGTGGGGAGAAAGGTATTTGGACAGCTACCAATTGTGCAAGTTGTCCCACTTAAAAAGATGTGAGGCCTGTAATTTACACTTCAACTGTGAGCGACAGAATGTGGCAAAACAAAAATTGTAGGCTCTTTAAATAATTTATTTGCATATTCATTCATTCATTCAGCTTCCGATCAGCTTCTCCTCAGTAGGGTCGCGGGCGTGCTGGAGCCTATCCCAGCTATCTTCGGGCGAGAGGCGGGGTACACCCTGAACCGGTCGCCAGCCAATCGCAGGGCACATATAAACAAACAACCAAATCGCACTGACATTCACACCTGCGGGCAATTCAGAGTATTCAATTAACCTACCCTGCATGTTTTTGGGATGTGGGAGTACCCGGAGAAACCCCACGCAGGCATGGGGAGAACATGCAAACTCCACACAGGCGTGGCCAGGATTTGAACCCCGGTCCTCAGAACTGTGAGGCAGATGTGCTAACCAGTTGCCCACCGAGCCGCCTATTTGTATATTTTTGTGGAAAATAAATAGCTTCCAACCAGCAATAATTCTGGCTCTCACAGAGCTTGTTACTTCATCTGTAAGAAGCTCTTCTCTCCTCCAATAACCACCTGTATTAATGGGACCTGTTTGAACTCCAGATGTGTATAAAAGACATGTCCACACCCTCAAACAGTTAGACTCCAAACTCTCCACCCTGCCAAAGACCAGAGAGCTGTCTAAGGACACCAGGGACAAAATTGTAGATCTGCACAAGGCTAGGATGAGCTCCTCTACAATAGGCAAGCATCTTGGTGAGAAGAGGTCAACTGTTAGCGTAATTCTAAAAAGATGGAGGAAATACAAGATGACTGACAAGCTCCCTCGACCTGGGGCTCCATGCAAGATCTCACCTCGTGGGGTATCACTGATTTTGAGAATGGTGCGTGATCGGCCCAAAACTACACGGGGGGACCTGGTCAAAGACCTGAAGAGAGCTGGGACTACAGTCACAAAGGTTACCACTAGTAACGCATTACGTCGTCATGGATTCAAATCTTGCAGTGCCCAAAAGTTCTATTGGCACGCCCGTCCCCATATGTAGCATATGCGCACTTGAAAAATGATGCGCCACAATTAATAGCGGATTAAGAGGCTGGCTCAAGGCTGAACACCATTTGCATTCACTTCAAAGAGCTAGTGGTTTAAAGCACGAACATGGCAAGCACGCACGCACACACACACACACACAAAGCACCAATCAGGTGGATGCCATTATGAGCCATGTTGCAAGAAGGACAATGTATTTTTATGGTCCAATTATGCTAAAATTAATGCCACCTTAAATTCTCCTATCAGCCTGCATGGTCTGTCCAAGAGGCAACTAATTTGTGTTAGGAGTGAAAGATCTCTCTTTCAATTGTCAGCGCTACAGGAAAATGTTCCATTCCACAGTGTGTTGGTGGTTGTATAAACTCAAAAGGAAATCCTTCTTAAAGCAGAATACTGTTGATTCAAACAACATGCAATAGAGCAGATTACTTCGCTGTAATCAAGTATTTCAGCGTTTTTTTAGGCTCTGACTGATTTCAAGCGCCATTGATCGCTGATGCAATTAATGCAGTATTAGTTCACCACGACGTGTTGCAACGGCAGACGATTCACAGTAGATGCTAATTTGGATTGTGGCGTCAATAGTTTGTTTTATGTGGTGCTGAAGGAAGCGCAGATGAAAGCGAGCTTGTCCGCCAAAGCAAAACGCACGAAACAATCATGAATAAATGTGGAGCAATTGTGCGCTCGCTTCAGTTTCTCTGCTATCGTTCATTCCTCTCGTGTCCCCTTCTATTCCTCGCGCTCTCTCTCGTTCAAGGGCAGCAGCTGACAACCCAGAGCATCTGAGTCTTTTAGCATAATAATGACTTTTTACCCCAACAGAAACAAACAATTTAACTATATTGGCAGGAGGGGAATGAAATACTTGAGCCAAGTGGCCACTAAATCACTTACACATACACACACGCACACACAAGCCCCGCCTTCCGTCACAGTCGACAATGGAGCGATCTACTGGCGAGGAAAAGCTCCTTTTAATGCAGTAAATCCAGACCACATCTCGAGAGGATTTATCTCCAGGTCCGTGTCGTTGGGGCTGTTCGCAGCATCCCCGCCTCACCTTTTCCCCAATCGCTCAAGTCAACAAGCTAGGCTGATAGTCATGGCAACAATGAAACATGTTGACTTGAGTTGCTGCTGCAAGGGAGAAGGGGTTCCTTTCAAGTAGGTGCTCGATTGGCTCTCAGTCAAAGCCGCATTTTTGTCATTAAGTGCCCTTTGTAAGGTGAACTCTGACAAAGGATATGCAAATCAAACTTGTCAGTAAAAACAATTGAAAACACCAAACAAAACAGGATGCACACGTAATTCTACTGTATTACTATATACAGTGGGTACAGAAAGTTTTCAGACCTCCTTAAATATTTCACTTTTTTTTTTTTTTTTTTATCTTGCAGCTATTTGTTAAAATCATTTTTCATTTTTTTCCTCATTAATGTACACACAGCACACCATACTGACATAAAAAAGAAAAAAAACTTAATTGTTGAAAGTTTTGCTGATTTATTAAAAAAGAAAAACTGAAATATCACACAGCCATAAGTATTCAGACCCTTTGCTGTGACACTCATTTAAATCGGGTGCTGTCCATTTATTCTGATCATCCTTAAAATGGTTCTACACCTTCATTGGAGTGCAGCTGTGTTTGACTACACTGATGGGACTTGATTAGGAAAGCCACACACCTGTCTACATAAGACCTTACAGCTCACAGTGCATGTCAGAGCAAATGAGAATCATGAGGTCAAAGGAACTGCCTGAAGAGCTCAGAGACAGAATTGTGGCAAGGCACAGATCTGGCCAAGGTTACAAAAACACGTCTGCTATACTTACGGTTCCCAAGAGCACTGTGGCCTCCATAATCCTGGAATGGAAGACATTTGGGACAATCAGAACCCTTCCTAGAGCTGGCCGTCTGGCCAAACTGAGCAATTGGGGGAGAAGAACCTCGGAGAGAGAGGTAAAGAAGGACCCAAAGATCACTGTGGCTGAGCTCCAGAGATGCAGTCAGGAGATGGCAGAAAGCGTGAGAAAGTCAACCATCACTGCAGCCCTCCACCAGTCGGGGCTTTATGGCAGTGTGGCCCGACGGAAGCCTCTCCTCCAGTGCAAGACACATGAAAGCCCGCATGGAGTTTGCTAACAAACACCTGAAAGACTCCAAGATGGTGAGAAATAAGATTCTCTGGTCTGATGAGACCAAGATAGAAATTGTTGGCCTTAATTCTAAGTGGGATGTGTGGAGAACACCAGGCACTGCTCATCACCTGTCCAATAGAGTCCCAACAGTGAAGCATGGTGGTGGCAACATCATGGTGTGGGGGTGTTTTTCACCAGCAGGGACAGAGAGACTGGTTGCAATCAAAGGAAAGATGAATGCGGCCAAGTACAGGGATATCCTGGACAAAAACCTTCTCTAGAGGGCTCAGAACCTCAGACTGAGCCAAAGGTTCACCTTCAAAAAAGACAATGACCCTAAGCACACAGCTAAAATACATGCGTCCCTCCCTGCCCCCCCCCTCCCCAAAGGTGCTATTGACCTGATGTTGGGAACGACCCAAGTAATCCAGACATACAAAGAAATAAGAACAAATCAGAAATGAAGTTGTGTGTAAAAATGTGAAATGACACAGGGAAAAAGTATTGAACACATGCAGAAAGGGAGGTGCCAAGACAACACCTGCTTATTTTCAACATTTGGCATTCCCTGTTCCTTTGGGTTACATCATGGCAAGCAATATGATTTTGGCGGTACAGCAAACTCATTTGAAATGGCATTTAAAAATATAATATACTGGACATACCGATAGGTATATTCATCCATCCATCCATCCATTTTCTACCGCTTATCCGAGGTCGGGTCGCAGGGGCAGTAGCTTTAGCAGGGCCAGCCGAAGGACGTAGTCTCTCCAGCGTGTCCTGGGTCGTCCCCGGGGTCTCCTCCCGTTGGGACGTGCCCGGAACACCTCACCGGGGAGGCGTCCGGGAGGCATCCGAATCAGATGCCCCGGCCACCCCGCAGAGGAAACTCATTTCGGCCGCTTGTATCCGGGATCTTGTTCTTGTTCTTTCGGTCACGACCCACAGCTCATGACCATAGGTGAGGGAAGGAACGTAGATCGACCGGTAAGATCGACCGGTAAATCGAGAGCTTCGCCTTTCGGCTAAGCTCCTTCTTTACCACAACGGATCAATACAAAGTCCGCATCACTGCAGACGCTGTACCGATCCGCCTGTCGATCTCCCGTTCCATTCTTCCCTCAGTCTGGGTTTAGTTCTGAACCTCACAATTCGATTCAATTTCGATTCTTTACGTTGCGATTGGATTCGATATTGATTTAACGGCTTTGATTTTGATACATGCAGTAAGACGCAGAAGTACACAAAGATGTCCATGTCAACATATGTGGAATGTCCCTCACATTTTTGAGCAATAAAACATCTGGATTTCTTTTTGTTGCACAGTAAAAGACCAGCAGGGACAGAGAGACTGGTTGTAGAAAAGTAAAAAAAACACAACAGTCCTGTATAAACATTAAAAAGGTAAAGCGCATGTAAACTTGAGTAATATTTCTTTACTTCTGGAAATTGTGATACAAACAAAAATGTTGTCAGAGCTTACAAAAGATTTGCTTTTGTCGATTTCCTATGTTCCAGAATTATATAGGAATCCGAATTGACCCAAAAGGTCACCTTTAAAAGTTGAAGGCGCTGGCTTCACCCGCTGCTGCTTGAATTGGTTGAACTCGGCCTTCATCACTACAACTCGACTCACACGCAACGCGCCCCCCACTGGCCAGGAGGTGAATCGGTTCAGAGGGTTCGCCGAATAGAAAATGAACTGGTGGGAAGGAAGTATTGCAATGCATCGATTAACTGATATTTTTTACCCATCCTTGTGGTAAGTTAGGGTTATCACCGGCACAAAACGTATCCCATGATACATAAACATACTAGAAATAGACTATTTTATATCTATTTTTATTCTGTAATTACTGTTGTATTAGTGTGTCAGTTGTGTGACTTTAGGGGTCGCGGCCTACTGAATGATGTCAGAAGCTGGAGTCGGGCCGGCTGTTTGTCAGCGTGTGAGCATCCGGGGGTGAATTGTGGCCTACAACGGCTTCTTGTCGACTTCTCATTTTGTTTTCGTGTTTGACGGTCGAATAAACAGCGACCGGGGGTCTCCTTGCCCACATGCCAGGGGATCGTGTGCGTATTGAGCTCACCTCCATGCATCTAGACCAGCGATCTGGCATGTGGAGGGTGTATGCGTCGGTCTTCTGGCCTTGGCGCTCGCCCTCTCACTCAGGCACCACACGGCTCTGAGCGCTACGTACGACACAAAACACAAGAAGGATGATTAGCTTTTCAGGGCAGGGTTATTTGGAGCTTAGAGAGAAAACATGGCTGCCCGCTCAGTGGAAGGCAGCAAGTGTGACAGAACAGTCCTTTCTAAAAAATCCAAACTTAAAGTTCATGCTTCAAGTCAACTTTTGTGCTCATTAGCTGTAATATAAGAGACCTTTGAAGATATTCTTCAGCACAACCACTCAACAGTCCTGAAATGTTTTAGAATCTAAAACGAAAGAAATTGAAGCAGTATCCATAGAATGTCGATGTTTTAGCTCAGCTGTTTGAACCATTGACATAGTGTGACTCAGAAATGGTTAAATCCAAAATGTAGTGCTTTTTAAATTGTAATTTTTCTTTGTGTCTGTATCTTCGTGTTTTTGTTTGCGCTCTTGAAAATGTTTTTTCCCCCCCCATTTCAATGGGACCAACCTTGTTACATAAAGGTTCAAGTGAAAAGAATAAAAATAAAAGCATCTCACTCATGATGCATTCTCCATGCACGCGCGCGCACGCACGCGCGCGACACACACACACACAAAGCACCAATCAGGTGGATGCCATTATGAGCCATTTGCAAGAAGGACAATGTATTTTTTTGGTCCAATTATGCTAAAATTAATGCCACCCTAAATTCTCCTATCAGCCTTCATGGTCTGTCCAAGAGGGAACTAATTTGTGTTTGGAGTGAAAGATCTCTCTTTCAATTGTCAGCGCTACGGGAAAATGTTCCATTCCACAAAACATTAACATGACGCATTGTTAACGATTATTTTCATTCAGATGTCAAATGTTGAGTGTTTGCATATGCACGCCCAATCCTTCACTTGCACGAACACATCCAAGCAAGGTAAATCAATGTGCAAATATTAATATTCCTCGAGTTGAGTGTTACCTTTGTGTACAACAGCAGCAACCCTCTTCAAATCAAAGTACGACTCTTTTTCCTAGCAATACCAACCTCAGGTGACGAGGGGGGCCCTTGATGAACATGATAGCACCAGCATGCAGTCCTATTTTTATTTTGCTTGATTTTTGCCACAGTGACTTGAGACATGCTTCCTAGTTGAAGGTTACCACTTACAATTTCATGTGACTTTTTGCCACAAAAGGTTTTCTTTCCGCTACTTTGTGCAGACAAACGTGAGAAACCTCCGCCATTTGTGTGACTTTGAGCATGTATCATTGTGGCTGCATGTTCCCTTGGGAAACCTTCGAACAAGTTTAGACACTTACTTCGCTCTTTCTGGTCCCACGTGCGCGTTGGCTTGCGCCAGACAATGCGGGCTTCCGGCATGACGTACCCACACCTGGGTGCCGCATGCGATGACGTCAACATGCCCGTCGAGCGCGACATCACGTGAAAATAAATCCAAGATATTTGTGTTGACTGTTCATTTTGTACACCTATTCTGGCAAATTGCGGAAAGATTTACCTGGCTTATTGTCTATCATATTGACTGACTACACTCTTCAATGAAAAAATGAGAGCTACAAAACTAAAGTATGTGAGATGACTCATAATTAGTCGTGCAAAGTTTTGTATCGACAAATCCAAATTTAGTCCAAAGCCAGTCTTTGTTTTTTCTTTTTTTTTGGGAGAAGGAAACCAGACAACTCATGACTACAATATTTAACCCTTAAAAACAAAAACGTAACAAAACTGCAATTCCATGCTCTTCATTTAAAACCCCTCTGGCTCCTTTGTGGAATAATTGTATGTATCAATGACTATATTGTCTCTTTCTCCCTGTTATCGTAAAATGAGTATTTTAAATTAAGACTCCAGAGTACACTTCATTAGGTACACCTGGACCGAGCTCCAATGACATCATATAGAATTTGTTTTTAAATTCATATGTATATATACACACACACAGCAGATCTATATGTATACAGTACATACAGATACACGTATACAACAATTGATATAATAAAGTACAACTGGACTAAACATTTGAAAATACCGTTTCATAATGTTTTTAAACAATAGTTGCGAGGATAGAAAATGATTGGCTATTACTGCCCTCAACATAAACTTGTTTGGTCTTGCACATCCAAATATACCCCAAAATGCTAAGATGTTTATCCCGCCCGCTCCCCAAAAAAAAAGGACTGAATGCTGGCAGCGGCACGGTGAAAGACTGGTTAGCACATCTGCCTCACAGTTCTGAGGAACAGGGTTCAAATCCCAGCCCCGCCTGTGTGGAGTTTGCATGTTCTCCCCATGCCTGCCTGGGTTTTCTCCGGGCACTCCAGTTTCCTCCCACATCCCAAAAACATGCATGGTAGATTGATTGAAGACTCTAAATTGCCCGTAGGCGCGACTGGTTGTTTGTTTCTATGTGCCCTAAGATTGGCTGGCAACCCGTTCAGGGTGTATCCTGCCTCTCGCCCGAAAATAGCTGGGATAGGCTCCAGCACGCCCCCACTACTCCCTGAGCGTGTGGTCATTTGTCAACCCAAAGGTTGTGGGTTTGATCCTCGGCCCCAGTGACTGTCTCGAAGTATCCTTGAGCAAGATACTGAACCCCCAGTTGCTCTTGACGCTGCGTCATCAGGAGGTGAATGAAGAGACAGTGTTGAAGCGTTTTGAGTACCGTATTTTAAGGCGCACTTAAAAGTCTGAAATTTTCTCCAAAATGGACGGGGCTCCTTAAAACGCGGTGCGCCTTTTGTGTGTGCACAGAGTTCTAAAATCTATAAATGTTGTGTGATGAGCGCTCCGCTTGACTGACTAGGAGCATTTCCTGCCGACACGCTGCTTATATAGAGGAAAGGCGGACGTGACTGAGGACAGCATGCGGACGTTAAAAGGGGGAAGGGTCCGCGTGAAAGAGGACACAAAAGGCACGCCCCCTAGCTATATAGTGCCGGAATGTGCATTGTGCAAAACATCGGTTTGGCTAAGGACCCCCGAAAATGGCACCTACGAAGAGACACGCTTACGAAGCACAGTTTAAATTGCAAGCTATCAGTTACGTGGAGGAACATGGGAATCGAGCAGCCGCAAGTGAATTCAAGATCAACGAATCCATGGTTCGCAAGTGGCGGAAGCAGGAAAACGAGCTTCGCCAAGTCAAGAAGACGAAGCTGAGTTTGCGCGGAAACAAGGCGAGGTAGCCCGAGTTGGAAGACCAACTCGAGCAATAGATTAATGATCAAAGATCAGCCTCATTGCTGAACAGCCCCCCGGCCACGAGACTGACTCCAACAATGACGAGGGAGAACCCGGCATGTTTGATGGAGAACTTGCTCAGCTGTTCATTTCGGATACAGAAGATGAGGACTTTGATGGATTTGTGGATGAGGATTGATCAAAAAAATAACGTGAGTACATTGTTAAATACTTCAATAAAGTACAACCGAACTCAGTTTTGCTCCCGCTGCCTTTTTAAAAACATTGTTTTAGTGTTCACGTATGCTACCATTTGTTTTAAGCTTGCGTATGTGCTACCATGCCTGCGCCCAATAATACGGTGCGCCTTATCCCATCCATTTTCTGAGCCGCTTCTCCTCACGAGGGTTGCGGGCGTGCTGGAGCCTATCCCAGCTGTCATCGGGCAGGAGGCGGGGTATACCCTTAACTGGTTGCCAGCCAATCGCAGGGCACATAGGAACAAACAACCATTCGTACTCACAGTCATGCCTATGGGCAATTTAGAGTCTCCAATTCATGCATGTTTTTGGGATGTGGGAGGAAACCGGAGTGCCCGGAGAAAAGCCACGCAGGCACGGGGAGAACGTGCAAACTCCACACAGGCGGGGCTGGGGATTGAACCCGGGTCCTCAGAACTGTGAGGCTGATGCTCTAACCAGTCGGCCACCGTGCCGCGCCTTATGTATGTGTTAAATACAGAAATAGACCCCGTAACTGAGACTGCGCCTTTTAATACGGTGTGCCTTATGGTCGTGAAAATACGGTACTATAGGTACTAAAGCACTATACAAGCAAAAGCCCATTTACCATTGAAAGAGTTGGAGAGAATCGCTGGCAAGAGTAGAAGCAACTTGTTAAGGGACAGACTGGGAAGCAAATCTCCATCCTCGGGTTTGTGGGAGATTTTCTCACAGCTATTAGTAAATGAGCCATTTATAGTAAAACATGCTGGCTAGCCAGCAATCCATTTCAGCGTCCAGCGAGCACGTCCCTGCCATTAATCCGAGAAAAAAGGAAAGGTCGTCAACTCATTTGCGACTGTCTTCAATGGTCACATTAACTGTGTCTGAATTTCCAAATCTACTTTGGAATCAAGTTATCCGTTGAAATGTAAATCTGTCGAAGTTTACCTCGCGTAACATCATCTTTCGGGATGAAGCATCGCTCACATTCAATCAAAGGGGAGTAGACAAGGCAGCCAAGATTTCCCCCTTTTTCTCAATGGCGCTGCCTTGGTCAAATGACTGTCTGGCTTTGTTTACTTTTCGGTCGATTAATGAATCAGGCCGACGTGAACCTCCAGGAACCGTCACTCGTTGGTCCGCGTCATCTACTGGTTGCTTGTTGGATTCCCACAAAAGATGATTCACAATTAAAATGCAGACATTTATGAAACACATAAAAAACATCTTTATTTTAAGAGCTGGCATTATACCCGGTGTTTAAAGGAAACGTTACAATAAAACAAGGGCCACGAGAGAAGGAACAGACAAAAAGATTAACTTTTTTGTGTGGCAAAAACATTAACAATAAAAAGTGTTTTTGTTTTTTTTTTTAAACTTTTTTGCAACAGCATATAAAAAGCACAAACAAGGCATATAAATATTAAACATGAACATATTTACACGTATGCACCGGAGGGAACTTTCGGGTGGTGGTCATGCCGACTTTTAGGGCGATAAAGTCTTCTCCAAAACATCAAAGTCCACCAACGGCAGGGAGGCAACTTGGAAAAACACCCTGAAAAGATTAAGAGACAAAAAAAATAAATAAAATAAAATAAAATAAATCAAACACACACACACACACACACCAATACAAACCATCAACTGTGAAGATTTGGTTGGGAATAATGCCCTCTTTCCCTACTGCCCAAACACCATTTGGGATTTTGACAAAGTGTACTACAAATTTCACCAAAAATGCGTAAATGATTGCAAACACATTGCACCAAAAATGCGTAAATGATTGCAAACACCTCATTCACTCCTCCTCTACACCCTTATGTCTACAAAGGGATTTTTATAGAGTGGACTATATATAGTAAACCCTCGCGATATCGCAGTTCACCTATTGCAGATTCAGTGCATCGCAGATTTTATTAGATTTTTTTTGTTTTGATCTTATTTATATTGCTGATAATTCGCCATAATCACAGGATTTCTTGAGATATTTTTTTAATTGTTGTGGTAAAAAGCATTTTCTAGCCTAAAACGTGGGAAAAACAAATCAAAATTAATTAAAACACATATTACAAGGAATAAACTACCTGTACAGTACAAAAGCTATGTTATGCTGAGATTTCCGAGTGTCTATGAACGTATCATTACTCCAATATAGTGGATGGGGAGGGATTCCAAAACAGCCTTCATCTCCACGGTGAAATGGACAGAGAAATGTTCCAGAAGCACCCTGAGAAGCGTTCTTACTCATGGGAGTATTTGCTGCGGACAGCCTTCAGCTTGTCGTCGGGGGGCTGCGCCACGACGCCGTAAAGCTTCCGGACCACCGGCGCCACCTCGGAAATTCCATAGCCGCTGTGGAACTGCAGGATGGGCGACTAGAAGAGCAAAAAAACAACAATAAAAAGGACCCCGGCGACACGCGGGATCCGGCTGATCCGTACCCATCCCGTCAGATGTTTGGTGCGCAGGGACAGCAACAGGCAGGCGGCCGCCAGCAGTGAGCCTCGCTCCAGCGCCAGCTCCACGTCCATCAGGCTCAGCTCACAGAAGTAACGTGCCAGGGTCAGCGTCTCCATGCCGACGCTAGCGCACTGGGCACACACAAGAGGCCACGAAATGCATAAGCAATCCGTGGAGCATTCATTCTTGACATTCTTTTTTCTTTGGAAATGGAGAGAACAAAAACAATGACCAGGACTGATGAGGCAAACGGAACGAGCACATGGAAAAGGTTCCCAAAGCAGTTGCAAGAACTCATGACAAGAACTTCCACGCACGTTTGTCAAAATGGCTGATGGACGGCAGCGGGCATTTGGAAAGGCAATCGGTAAGTAACTCAGCGATCCAGATTCCATTATCGATCCTCATTGGGTGAGGGGACGAAATAATACAAATACTTTAATGCCGTGCAATATGGACAATGTTTTTAGATCCCAATAACAATATATGTCCCAATATAGTAGTTTTCCTTCAATTTACATGACATTAACGCCAATTTACTCTGATCTTTTCTCCATGTATTTATAGAACACATTTTATATAGTATTAAGTGGATACAAAAACATTGCAATAAAACTAATATCCACTGGAAAAATACCAGTCTAGTAGTACAGCCAGCTTTCAACCTGTGCACACTGTATTATATTGGAATGTACAATGTTTACGTTCGTGCTTCCCCATCTCTTACAGTACATTCGTGTAATTGTGTTGGATTGATCTGAAATCGATTAGTCACGCCTGGAGAGCGAGGGATCGGGATAACGTCATCGAAACGCAACCGTTGTCGTGTTAGCGTCTCAGACGCTACGAGCCAAAACGCCACATCAACAATAGAGGGTTATATCTTACAGGAGATCTAGTTATATAATCACAGTTCAATATATATCGTAATATAACATATTGGAAGTATTCCCCCTTGATCAAATGGAAGCATTTGCATTTGCCTAATGAAAACGCAGAGGAGGAAGGACCCACGGGGCCGTACCTTGGCATAGCGGCGCAGGAAGCCGTAGGGGACGGGGATGCCGATGTCAAAGGAGAGCGTGCGGAGGATGCGCTCCTCCATGAAGCGGAACTGCTGCTGGGTGTACGCGTCATCACAAATGTAAACAAAGTTCTCCATGCACGGCGGGTCGCGCTCCTGCAATGACAAGCTCGCTCTCAACACGTCGCACCGCTCCTTTGCGCTCAATTCAAAGTGTGAACAGGCGCAAAGTCAGCTTCAGTGGACACGTTTCAATACATCTGCTCACTCTCAAACTCGGGCTCGGCTAAATCAGTGATTCTCTAAGTGTGCTAGTACATGGGCACTCTCTATGCGAAAAATCACTCAATTAAAAACTACATTTACAACCCCAATTCCAATGAAGTTGGGACATTGTGTTAAACAAAAACAGAATACAATGATTTGCAAATAATGTTTGCGCTATATTTAATTGAATACACTACAAAGACAACATATTTAATGCTCAAACGAAAAAACTTTGTTGTTTTTAGCAAATAATCAATAACTTAGAATTTGGCTGCAACACGATCCAAAACCACTGTGTTACATCACCTTTTCTTTTAACAACATTCAATTAACATTTGGGAACTGAGGACGCTAATTGTTGAAGCTTTGTAGGTGGAATTCTTTCCCATTCTTGCTTGATGTACAACTTCAGCTGTTCAACAGTCCGGGGTCTCCGTTGTCGTATTTTACGCTTCATAATGCGCCACACATTTTCAATGGGAGACAGGTCTGGACTGCAGGCAGGCCAGTTTAGAACCCGCACTCTTTTCCTACGAAGCCACGCTGTTGTAACACGTGCAGAATGTGGTTTGGCATTGTCTTGCTGAAATAAGCAGGGGTGTCCTTTAAAAAGACGTTACTTGGATGGCAGCATGTTTTTCCAAAACCTGTATGTACCTTTCAGCATTAATGGTGCCTTCACAGATGTGTAAGTTACCCATGCCATTGGCACTAACACAGCCCCAAACCATCAAAGATGCTGGCTTTTGAACTTGGCGTCCATAACAATCCGGATGGTTCTTTTCCTCGTTGGCCCGGAGGACACGACGTCCGCAATTTCCAAAAACAATTTGAAATGTGGACTCGTCGGACCACAGAACAGTTTTCCGCTTTGCATCAGTCCATCTTAGATGAGCTCAGCCTAGAGAAGCCGGCGGCGTTTCTGAGTGCTGTTGATAAATGGCTTTTGCTTTGCATAGTAGAGTTTCAAGTTGGATGTAGCGCCGAACTGTATTTACTGACATTGGTTTACTGACGTTTTCCTGAGTCCATGTGGTGATATCCTTTATACATTGATGTCGGTTTTTGATGCATTGCAACCTGAGGGATCGAAGGTCACAGGCATTCAATGTTGGTTTTCGGCCTTGCTGCTTACATGCAGTGATTTCTCCAGATTCCCTGAACCTTTTGATGATATTATGGACCGTAGATGATGAAATCCCTAAATTCCTTGCAATTTTACATTTAGGAACATCGTCCTTAAACTGTTCGACTATTTTCTCACGCACATGTTCACAAAGAGGTGAACCTCGCCCCATCTTTGCTTGCAAATGACTGAGCAATTCAGGGAAGCTCCTTTTATACCCAATCATGGCACCCACCTGTTCCGAATTAGCCTGTTCACCTGTGGGATGTTCCAAACAGGTGTTTGATGAGCATTCAGATTTGTGTCACGAATTTGACAATTTAACATTAGACTCAAATTGACAAAATGTTAACAAGACTTGCAGCTCAACTTGGACTTGAACAGCAATGACAGGTGACTTCACTTGGACTCGAGCCCTTTAACTTTAAAAGACTTGCTACTTTCACTAAAACGCAAAGAGAAAGCAACATTCTGCATCTCTCGCTCTCGCTCTGTGTGACTCGCCGTCTCTCCAAAGGTCAAACTTTGTTCGACATCTGAAACTACACAAAGAACGGCAAGTAGAGCTGGTGAGTACTTTAATGTAGCACTGTTCGGCTACCAAGGGGAATGCTTGTTGCACGTTCTTTACGAGCTATAGCTAATGTGGCTAAACACCATGCGGAGCCTCTGAGGCGAACAGTCGCTCGGCCACGGGCGTCAATGCACGAATCGTCACCTCCATGGCAACGAATAAGTTACACTTGTGACAAGTATTGTTATCACAAGGGCAAGACAAGGACTAATTAACAGGGGAAAGACGGGGAAGCCCTGCTAACTGCTATCGTGACATGAATTTGTAAAACAAAAGTGATTGGGTGAAACAATACACGTCACATAGGTCTGGCCGGAACAAATACTGAAGCCATAACTTTTCCGGTTGTACAGCAATGATTATATAGCTCAAACAGTACTCAGAATATTTTTTTCCCATTACATAATATTAAAAAAGAAAAACTGAAATATCACACAGCCATATGTATTCAGACCCTTTGCTGTGACACTCATATTTAACTCAGGTACTGTCCATTTCTTCTGATCATCCTTAAAAATGGTTCTAAACCTTCATTGGAGTCCAGCTGTGTTTGATTATACTGATTGGACGTGATTAGGAAAGCCACACACCTGTCTATATAAGACCTTACAGCTCACAGTGCATATGAGAGCAAATGAGCATCATGAGGTCAAAGGAACTGCCTGAAGAGCTCTTCAACAGAATTGTGGCAAGGCACAGATCTGACCAAGGTTACAAAAAACGTTTCTGCTGCACTTAAGGTTCCTAAGAGCACAGTGGCCTCAATAATCCTGGAATGGAAGACATTTGGGACGATCAGAACCCTTCCCGAGAGCTGGCCGTCCGGTCAAACTGAGCAGTCGGGGGGAAAAGAGCCTTGGTGAGAGCGGTAAAGAAGAACCCAAAGATACTGTGGCTGAGCTCCAGAGATGCAGTCGGGAGAAGGGAGAAAGTGTGAGAAAGTCAACCATCACTGCAGCCCTCCACCAGTCGGGGTTTTATGGCAGTGTGGCCCGACGGAAGCCTCTCCTCCAGTGCAAGACACATGAAAGCCCGCATGGAGTTTGCTAACAAACACCTGAAGGACTCCAAGATGGTGAGAAATAGGATTCTCTGGTCTTATGAGACCAAGATAGAAATTGCTGGCCTTAACTCTAAGTGGCATGTGTGGAGAAAACCAAGCACTGCTCATCAACTGTCCAATAGAGTCCCAACAATGAAGCATGGTGGTGGCAACATCATGGTGTGGGGGTGTTTTTCACCAGCAGGGACAGAGAGACTGGTTGCAATCAAAGGAAAGATGAATGCGGCCAAGTACAGGGATATCCTGGACAAAAACCTTCTCTAGAGGGCTCAGAACCTCAGACTGAGCCAAATTTTCACCTTCAAAAAAGACAATGACCCTAAGCACACAGCTAAAATACAGAAGGAGTGGCTTGAGAACAACTTCGTTTTTGAATGGCCCCAACAGAGCCCTGACTTAAACCCAATTGAGCATCTCTGGAAAGACCTGAAAATGGCTGCCCACCAACGTTCACCATCCAACCTGACAGAACTGGAGAGGATCTTCAAGGAGGAATGGCAGATGATCCCCAAATCCAGGTATGAAAAACTCATCATGCATCATTCCCAAAAAGACTCATGGCTGTATTAGCTCAAAAGGGTGCTTCTACTAAATACTGAGCAAAGGGTCTGAATACTTACTGTGCTACTTCAGTTTTTCTTTTTTTCCCCCCATAAATCTTTCAAAATTTCAACAATTCCATTTTTTTCCCCCTGTCACTATGGGGTGCTGCGTGTACATTAATGTAGGAAAGAAATTACTTAAATGATTTTAGCAAATGGCTGCAATAAAAAAATGAAACATTTAAGGGGGTCTGAATACTTTCTGTACCCACTGTATGCTCAATAAAAAAAATAAAAAATCAATCAATTCTATAAATATGGAAATTCAAAAAAATTGTTCTGGAAGTGAATTTGTAGAGTTGGCATTTCTGCAGGCATAGCTATAAATGCAATTTTACAAATTGATAAAATTAAGTTCCTTCGGTGTTTCGGCCTAGAATTTTCATTTCGGTGCATCCCTTGTTTAAACTCCATAATGTTACACTGACTTACAATAATACATGTTATCTTATTTATAATCAATATGCATTTTCAGAATGACACCTGGGCCTCATTTTTTATGAACACTAAGGCCTACTACATTACTATATTTTAATGTTGGTCATAAAGGTGGTACTGAAAGAGCCCAGCATTTTTTAAGTGGTACTTGGTGTAAAATGTTGGAGAACCGCTGCAATACATAATTAGCCATCAGCCACCCCCTCAAGTGTTCCAAAAATAACTCCCATGGCAATTTAGGGGTACTCATGTTTATTGGGGCCATGTCTTCCCTGTCGGGGGGGGTCCCTGCCTGTACCCAAAACTTTGAGAAGCCCCGCTGGTGTTAAACTCGTTTGGCTGCCGCGAACATCAGTCTTTGCCACCACTTATCAGCGATCGACAGTTGAAAAGACGAGACGCGTACTCACCTCGAACTTGGAGGCGAGCAGCATCGCAGTGGCGCCCACCAGCTGCAGCGTGTCGCGGTGGATGGCGTTTCGGGCCAGGTAGTGGTCCGTCAGCTTCACGGCAAGGTACAGAGTCTCGTGGTACAGCTCGAAGTTCTCCTGGTAAGAGGAGCGTCAGCCGGCCACACGTGGCTACAGGCTGCTTGAACGCCGGCTCACCTGCACTTCCACCAGCCAGTCCACCAGGACGGCGCGCATCTCGCCGTTGATGTTGGGCTGCCGGGCCATGTAGTTACGCAGCACAAACTTCTCCTGAAAGCAAAGCGGAGCCAGCGGTCGGTGCCACGGAACGGAGACACGGCGGACTGCCCGGCCGTCACGGAATATTCAGTTTGGTGGCTGGGGTGCGACCAGGGGCATTTTTGTGTGCCCCTCGTAGACACGTCTGGATTGAGGAATCTCCCCGCCTACTGTGAGGCTTGTTGACTTCCGTTTAGATATATACAATTTATGTGAAGTTTGCATTTAGTGTTGGAAATTAAGCTATTTGTTCATCATTTTATGTGAATTATTATTAATATTGGAGGAGGCCCTGGGGATGACCGGGGACACGCTGGAGGGATTATGGCTGTGTCTGAAATCACTCCCTAACCACTATCGTGGTTACACCATTTTGTAGTGGTGTCCGAATGCTTCGTGATCTAATTCAGTGATTTATATAGTGCACTCAAAATTTCCCCATAAAGCATCGCAAAACGTACTGACCAACTGATGGTCACTCACAGTCGTGATACCCCATAATCTGTGGAGTCTTCAGAGAAGTAGAAGAATGGCGGGACGAGCTGCCTCACAGGTGGAGTGAATTTTTCGTATAAATGTAAGTAACTTTTCAATTAAAAAAAAAAAAAAAAAAACACGACACTGCTTTGTTTACAAAGTCCTCGTTTTAATAATGAGTAGCAATCTCTCTTTTTTTTTTAAACCGACCGCAACAGCCTACTTTGTTATTTTGCGACAGCTGTGACATCATTAACAGAGCGCAGTGTAGTGTCCGAAAGCTGTTATGAATGAGCTCGCCATATAGTGCAAAGTAGTGAGAGAGTGAACGATTTCGGGCACAGCATGTCTCCCGGCCGGCCTGGGAACGCCTCGGGATTTCCGCGGAAGAGCTGGACGAAGTGGTCAGGGAGAGGGAATTCTGGGCTTCACCTCCTTAAGATGCCGCCCCCACGACCCGACCTCTGATAAGCGGAAGAAAATGGGTGGATGGATGTTTCATCAATTATTATCATCTTTGCTCATCAATCGTCCTGGTTTTTGTTTCGGTTGCAGAACGCACAGCGCCGAGCCGGGCCCACCTCTCGACTTTTCAGGTAGTCAAAGACTTCCTTGGCGTACTCGGGACACATGAGGCAATCGTCGTGGTGCTCAGAGTCCACGTCAAACTCTGCTGGAATCTGCAGACACGAAACAAAACATGTCACGCTCCCGTCGCTGGGCGGGGCGGCGAGGGGCTCACCTGGGGTTTCTGGATGTGAGACTGCACGTGGCAAACTGCAGCCTCTCCTGCTGGGGCGCTCTCCTCTCCGTTTGCCTCGTCATGGTTTTCAGATGCTGCTTTTGCCTCCAAACTCTCAGAGGAGGAACTGCACAACAGAAAAACAAGTTGCCAACGCTGCCATCCCCACCGGACAAATAAAAACGCGTTACCTTTGTCGTTCTGCTTGACTCTTCTCAGACTCCGGGGGGGCGCTTGTTTTCTTCCCCTGCTTCTTGCCACAGTTCTTCTTCCTGCCTGGGAAGCTGATGTGAACTTTATGAGCCTGCAATCAGCAAAGGGACAAGTGGCCGACATCTTTGTCGAGTTTTCTCAAAATCAAGAGGAAGGAATGAGCACTTCAAATGCCTCGGAAAACCTCCAGAAGGGAGAAACTGACAATTGATGACAGACAAAGGTGAGCTATTTCACTGCTTTTCTCACCAGTAAATGTTCCATCTGTGTTTCTAAGGCAAGTGACACCGTTTGAAACGTCACGCTTATTTCGACGTGTCGACTCGGAGAATCCTTTCCTCGGAATTTTCATCCACATGAGCTTATTGGTGGCTATTTTGAACTGAAACCTGTCAGCCTATCGGAGAAGGGCTTCCCTGGGTAGCTGACGAAACCAAAGGGTCCAGGAGGTGCGTTGAGAAATAATCAAATTATTCTCTTTTACTCCAATTTGAAGTAATTTTTGGACCACATTTCCAGAATCAGATTCTTCTCATATATTTTCTACAAGCGATACTACAATGACAAAACAGACGTTTGCATTTCATCTTTATGAACCATTTATTTTAAAACGTATTTGGATACATTTTTTATTGAAACTTGATATTCAATCAATTTAAACTGAAATATTATTGAGGTCCTTTTTACTGAAAGGCTCCAGGTCATCCAAACCCAAGTGAGGATAAGCGCTGCAGAAAACTGATGGCTATTTCAGCACAGCGCTAATGCTAAAACGGCACCACGTTACAACAATATCAAATCAACACTTTCATTTTAGTGTACTTCAATGTTGGGAATGGTGGTGGTACCGGCCGACCCACGTTTGTGTGCGCGTGTGTGCGCGTGAGGAGCAAAGTGGACGTGATGCTCACATTGCTAATGTCGACGAAGGCCTTCCTCTTCTCGGGGGCTCCGTGAGAAGGCGAAGTGGACCTCTTGACGCCGGGACCTTTCGAGTCCTGCAAAGCGACCGAGGCCCATTGAGCGCTCGCTAGTCACAGCATCCTGACAAAACGTCTGGTGCTTTTTCGGCCGGTGACTTTTTACCTGCTTCTCGCAATCGACCTCTTTGGGAATGTTGCGTCCGGCAGTAAGCGACGCTCTCTTCCCTCTTGCAAAAGGCATGGCCCCTGCACAAAAGAGAGTTCGGCTTTGGGGAACACAAACGAGCAAAGACGTCCCGAGGTGGATCGAATCGCGCTCAACAGGCCAAACGCGCATCTTCGTGCTGGCTTGCATTCATTCCAAACTGTCAACATGAGCGTGTGTCTTCCTACCAAAACTGACGAGTCCAGCTAGTTGAGGCGTCGAACGTTTGAGGAATATTCTCCAATATGTCAGTTAGTTTGAAGCCTCCGAACTTCGACGCAAAGTGTTTTGGGAGACTCGAATTTTGCTGCGGCTTCACGATTGGCTGGACTTAAAGCAGCGTGAGCCAATCGGCGAGCTCGTAGGGATGCAGCTTTGAAGGATTGCTCGTTTTCATTAACGGGTTCTCCCGAGTGTGCACCAAGCGGCGTAGCCGGTTTAAACCTAAAAATATATGTCGATATATCACGAAAATATGAATATTATTTTCGTAATTCATTCATTCATCTTCCGTTCCGCTTCTCCTCACGCGGGTCGCGGGCGTGCTGGAGCCTATCCCAGCTATCTCCGGGCGAGAGGCGGAGTACGCCCTGAACTGGTCGCCAGCCAATCGCAGGGCACTTACAAACAATCAACCATTCGCATTCACATTCATACCTACGGGCAATACGAGTCTTCACTTTGGAGACATAAAGACATTGACAAAAAACAATTGTGCAAAAAGATGCAGAGTCTTCTAGCACTTAGAGCAGTTCGAATGACTAATATTGCAATAGTCCGGTGCAATGACCATTGTGCAAAGGGCGCTGAGACTTCAAGGAGTGTATGCGGTTTAAAGTGACGAGTAGTGCGATCATCTGGGACAATGTCGGTTGTGCAAATGTTACAGATACTCCTCAATCAGTGTGCAAATGGAGCAGATGCTACTCTGGCATGAGTGGCCAGTATATGCAAATAGTGCAGCATGGCGAGACAACTACAGTGAGTGCATGAGTAATACATAATTGGCCCCACAGAAATGTGACAACGAACTCAAGTCAAAAAATTGCCAGCTTATTGTAATGGAATTATAGGTTAGGTGTTTAAGAAGTTGATCGCAAGAGGGAAGAAGCTGTTGGAATGTCTACTAGTTCTAGTTTGCATTGATCGGTAGCGCCTACCTGAGGGAAGGAGCCGGAAGAGCCGGTGACCGGGGTGCGGAGGGTCCGAGAGGATTTTGCACGCCCTTGTCTTAGTTCTGGCAGCGTGCAAGTCCTCAACGGTGGGTAGGGGGGTACCGACAATCCTTTCAGCAGTTTTGATTGTCCGTTGCAGTCGGAGTTTGTCCTTTTTTGTAGCAGCACCAAACCAGACTGTGATGGAAGAACACAGGACTGATTCGATGACCGCTGTGCAGAACTGTCTCAGAAGCTCCGATGGCAGGCCGTGCTTCCTCAGAAGCCGCAGGAAGTACATCCTCTGCTGGGCCTTTTTGAGGACGGAGTTGATGTTGGTCGCCCACTTCAGGTCCTGAGACCTGAAGGTCTCGACGGTTGACACAAGGCAGCTGGACAACGTGAGGGGCAGCTGTGGCGAAGGATGCCTCCTGAAGTCCACGATCATCTCTACAGTCTTGAGCGTGTTCAGCTCCAGGTTGCGTCGGCCGCACCACAGCTCCAGCCGCTCCGCTTCCTGTCGATATGCAGACTCGTCACCGTCCGTGATGAGGCCGATGACAGTGGTGTCATCTGCAAACTTCAGGAGTTTGACAGTCCGGTTCGCTGAGCTGCAGTCGTTCGTGTAGAGAGAGAAGAGCAGCGGAGAGAGGACACAACCTTGGGGCGCCCCAGTGCTGATGCTGCGTGTGGATGAGGTGGCCTCCCCCAGCCTGACCTGCTGTGTCCTGCCCATCAGAAAGTTGTAAATCCACTGGCAGATGGCAGGTGAGACGCTGAGCTGGGGAAGCTTGGTTGAAAGGAGCTCAGGGATGATGGTGTTGAACGCTGAGCTGAAGTCCACGAACAGGATCATCGCGTAGGTCCCTGCACTGTCGAGGTGTTCTAGGATGAAGTGCAGTCCCATGTTGACTGCATCATCCGCAGACCTGTTCGCTTGGTAGGCAAACTGCAGGGGGTCCGGCAGGGGACCTGTGACACTCTTGAGGTGGTCCAGCACGAGACGTTCAAAGGACTTCATGACCACAGATGTCAAAGCGACAGGCCTGTAGTCATTCAGACCAGAGATTGCAGGTTTCTTGGGGACTGGAATGATGGTGGAGCGTTTGAAACAGGATGGTACTTCGCACAGTTCCTGAGATCTATTGAAGATCTGAGTGAAGACTGGAGCGAGCTGGTCTGCGCAGACTTTGAGGCAGGATGGGGACACATGGTCCGGGCCTGCCGCTTTGTTAATCTTCTGTTGTTTGAAGATGCGTCTCACATCCTGTTCATGGATGGTTAACGCAGAAGTCAGAGGTGTGGTTGTGGTCGCGGGTGCGGCCGGGTGGGTGTGTGGTGTGAAACTGTCCTTTTCAAATCCGCAGTAGAAGGTCTTCAAGTCGTTGGCTAGTGTACTATTGTTCTCAGCTTGGGGGGATCGTCGCTTGTAATTAGTCAGGGATTGGAATGCATGCCAGACTGATTTAGAGTCGTTTGCGCTAAACTGTTTTTCCAACTTTGCTGCATAGATCCTCTTTGCAATGCTAATTTCTTTAGTAAGCTGGTTTCTAGCTCGATGATACAGGGCCCTGTCCCCGCTCTGATATGCGTCCTCCTTAGCTTGGCGAAGCTGCTTAAGTTTAGCAGTGAACCACGGCTTGTTGTTGAATGTGCGAAATGATTTTGTTGGTACACAAACCTCTTCACAGAAACTGATATAGGATGTGACAGTCTCCGTATATTCATCCAGGCTGCCAGCTGAATTTTGTGTGGAAGGAAACCCCAGTATCCGGAGAAAACCCACGCAGGCACGGGGAGAACGTGCAAACTCCACACATGCGGGACCGGGATTTGAATCCATGTCCTCAGATCTGTGAGGCAGATGTGCTAACCAGTCGAAGTCCGTGCCGCCTGAAAAAATAATATTATTACTAATCATAATAAACACCGCATGTTAGTCAGTATTTTAGCAAACGTTCCATTAATCCCTATGCAAATGGCTTAGGAACTCATGGACAGGCAGCGTCTCGAGCTCCAAACGTTGATGGGAGGATCAGGTGATCTTTTTGAACACACCGAGGGAGGAATTGATTTGATTTATTTCACCTTTATTTCTTCAGGTGACGCAATCGAGAACAAATTGTCATTCACAAATAATGCCATGGTTGCAGACAGCAGAGCGACACAAAGGAAAGTTACGGCAAATACAACTTAATGATAGACGTTTGAACACGTGACCGACGCAAACAAATCATGAATACTGGAGGCGAAATGTCATTTTCTTTATTTGAAAGTCTGACCTCGTCGAGGAGGGACGCGTGCTGCTCAACGGCGTCACTTCACGGAGACAGCAATTAAAGATGACATCACGTCATTGCAGTCTGTTTCAAGTAGGATCCAACGAAAGTCAAATTGCTCAACACTGTTCGTGATGGTTGAGTGGGCTTTCCGCTCGCATACTTGGAGTCACTTGCAAATATTGTCATAACCTCGGATGCGGTCAAGGATGACACAGTGGCTTAAGCACTTAAGTCGCTTTATTCCCACGAGCGCTAACAGAATGCACTTTCATTCAGGAGGCACTATGGGCTGCAAATCACACCTATGGACTCCACATGTCGACTTGAGCCAACGTTTAAGATGAAATGTTCCTTTGCTCTTTCATTCAAAATGTTCCTGTGTTCCTTCACCTGTGCTGACGTGACAACCGCCAATCACCAAGCCACACACTTGAGCCAACACTCAAGAGTTCCAATATGTACAGTGTGCAATGTTGCTTTCGTGCCATCAAAACGGTTTTGATGACAATGACACCCTAATTATGAGACCTTGATTGTGTCGTAACCGTGAGCCAGTGTAGTGCCCAAATGAAAGAGGGATTCAGCCAAATATGTTATTTCAACTCAAATAAATCAGGAAAAGCTTAACTATTTAATTTGAGGTCCTGCTCCGTTTGTAGAGGAGCTCAACGACCTCCGCAAAGGAAATATCAGTGCAGAGGCGGCGGACCCGAGGGGGCACTGGAGGAGATAGTACCCTCACCTTTAGGCCTGCCTTTGATGTGCCCTTTTGCTCCTTTTGTCACGCATGTTTTCGCAGCCCTAATTATTATTGCACTGACTGGTGCCTAACTGAAAAGCTTGAATACATGTACTGTCAACAACAGCAGGCTATGCATTTGAGCATGGCTACCCTCCTCGTTGGGAGCGCCACCTGAGCGCGACACAAGTTGTTCCTCCCCATCAGCGGTTCCTCAATGATAGGTCCTCCGTGGAACCTCTTCGATGCGCATTTAACACAACTGAGATGGTCCTTAATAGGCTGTGACAACTTCCGGGGTGCTGTCCAAGCATCGAGGAACGTTGTAAATACCAGACAGGAGACTGCCTGCCGAGTCAACATCTGGATTCGTTCATGTTGTTTTTTTATCTCGACTTATGACCAGCCCATTTCAGTTTTGGGAGCGCTCCTGCTTGTTGAGCCGGTTTGCAAACATTGGGAGGCAAAAGTAACTAGTCTCCGGTGACCTTTGCATCTCTTTGCATCATTTTTGGGTTCCAATCAAGGCGGAAATGCTGATTGGGGACTGGGAAATGCAGAGCGAGCCAATCAAGTGTTAACACTTCCAAACATCCATCCATCCATTTTCTGAGCCGCTTCTCCTCTCTAGGGTCACGGGTGTGCTGGAACCTATCCCAGCTATCATCGGGCAGGAGGCAGGGTACACCCTGAACTGGACGCCAGCCAATCGCAGGGCACATACAAATTAATTAGTTAATTGGCAATTTAGAGTTGTCAATTAACCTACCATGCATGTTTTTGGGATGTGGGAGGAAACCGGAATGCCCGGAGAAAACCCACGCAGGCACGGGGAGACCATGCAAACTCCACACAGGCGGAACCAGGGATTGGACCCCGGTCCTCTGAACTGTAAGGCAGACGCTCTAACCAGTCGGTCACCGTGCCGACTTCCAAAAATTAGGGGGGGAAAAAATGCCTGATGGATGATGTGCACAGAGAGCGCGCCCTCTCTTTCCTGATTTCCAATAAACCATTTAATGTATTAATCGCACACACAAACAATCACACCCTCACTGTTGCGCACATACAAAACCGTACACGCACACACACTTCCTGTCAATCACACAGGAAGTGAGTCACATTTCCATGCACGCTCGTTAACTCAACAAGCACGTTGTGAGCACTGAGAGAAACCTTTAGGTGAGTTGGATTTGACATACATTTGTGTTTTTATGTCCTCCAAATCCTATTGTGGGAGGACAAACGTGTGTGGAATGGGCAGAACAAGAGGCGGCCCGCGACCCAGACACCCCGCCCCGCCGACGTGCATTTGTAGTCATCTCGTTTTCGGGGCATAGATTGGTTTTCGCTGTCACTTGCGGGAATTAAAATCAGGTCTCCATAAGGGAAACCATTTTAAATGAGCAACTAGTGGGGGCCTCCCAACAAAGTAATGGTTTCATTTTGAATAAAAGAAGAAAAAAAAAAGTATAACATAAATCAACAATAAATGTGACTGCTAAATAAGGTATACATTCCAACAGCCACTGGTAACATACACAGAAACAACAAAATTTAACGAAACACTAAGGACTTCAATTATTGCAACAACAAAAAAATCCACATTGTATTGTGGGTACAGCGCGGCTGACGTCACGTATGCTTGGTTTCGTTAGCATTAGCAGCTAGCTTTGTGAGCGAACGTGCAAATAGTTACACGGCGGGCCGGCCGTGCGCTGTCTAGACTTCCTGTTCATTACAGTCTGGTTTAGTCAGTGTTATGTTCTCAAGAATCAGTCTTGTACTCTATTTCTTTTTTACTAACTTTATTTTCCTTTATCGGCAGCTAGCATTTAGTCGACATGAAACTATTCTTCGTGTCCTCTTCGCCTCTTTTTGACGTAATGTTACATAGTGCCCCCTGTATACCACAGTTGGATAAACTGTAAACAACTATAAGTTGACCAACTTGCGTTCCTCTATTTTTAAATTGCCTTATTTTTTTGATACAAGAAATGCCAAGTTTAAACTGAAATCTATTATTTGTTTGAAATTGCCTCACGATGTTTATAGTCATAGAAAATATAGTTTCCTGCTATATGCACAATGTGAATTTAAGAAAAATGTTGATGATCTAAAAGAGGAAACCAATTAATCGTTCATGATAAAGTGAAATGTCCAATTTTCTCTTGTGTATTCATAATTGTCCTTTAACCAAGCAAAAATATAACTAATTGCAGCACTACTGGATGCAAATTCTTATTTGTGACAGGTCCGTTTAATGTCACTTCAGAAATAAAGTGAGAAAAAGTAAAGTCAGCATTTTCATAGAATAATTGAAAACCTACCATCAATCGGTTTTGAAGGGGCCATTAACTAAGCCCCCCTTGACGATTGGCTTTGAAAGTGCAAACATTTCCATCAGTCACTTAGTTTTGTTGTAGAGGTTCACTGCACTTGTTTATCAAATTAGTATTGAAAAATATGGAGTTAAAAATATATTAAATATATAAATTCAGATTATATCTATATATTTTTTTATTTTGTTGGTGAAATGACTCGAACCTCAAAGTGTGGGACGTGCGACTTGACTCGGTATAGTTGCAGATCTCGGGACTTGAAGGCAAAGACTAGAGACTGCACAGCAATGACTTGGTCCCACCTCTGGTTATTGACAAAGTTTTCATCCTCACAGAAAGCCACGATGAAGGCCGCTGAAAACGTGAAGGAACCGCACCTCGGGCCCAGTTCGGCCGCGTGCCGACCCGGAAACGTCGTGAACACGTTTGCACTCTCTCTGGCCCGTGACGTCATCGGCTGGCTCTTACGTGTCCAAAGCGACCGGGGAGGTGACCGAGACCAAGTTGGCGCGCTTGCCCGCCAGCTGGCCAAAAGCGTCATCACTCCCGCTCTTCACAGAGTTCAAATGCTGGAAACGACACGCGACGACGTCGATTAAGTGTATTTCGTTGGCAATAAATGTTCATCCAAATTGGATGAAGCAAAATGTTCTTGCAATACGTCCTAATGTCCACTAGATGGTAGCACAAGAAAATTCTCGGGAAACATTGACAAGGGCCATAGTTATGAATGCGCCAACGCAATGAAGCAGCCCGACTAACCGACGTGCCTATATGGCGGCCATGTTGGGAAGGTCAACCCTCCCATAGAAAGGAACGCATCGACACTAAAATTAAGTCATAAATTGCTTATTCCTCAATCGCTTTTCATGAGGGTTACTGTTTTGTCAACGCCAAAGCGTATGCTATTGATAAAAAAAAAAAAAAAGTAAAAATGAATCTATTTAAACATTTGTAATGTGAAAGGGACTCCCAGTTCCCTTGTAATTGTACGGCACTTTGCGAAACCGTATGCAACACAACGTACCGGCATCATTGGTCTTTTACTTTTCTACCCGTACACACACATGGAATGCGCGGACAACGTCGGCCTCCCTAGCTTAGCGTCGCCGTCGGCACGGAGCTCAAAATGGGTGTGTTGTATCTACCAATACATATGTCAGAATCATCTTTATTTGCAAATTATGTCAAAAACACACAAGGAATTAGTCTCCGGTAGTTAGAGCCGCTCTAGTCCGACAACAGACAGCCATTTCACAGAAAATACTTTTGAAACATCAAAACTTAAAAAACAGTTTGGAGAGTCACTGAGCAATGAAAGGTTACCGGTAATGCAGATACAATATATATATTCTTTTCTTTTTAAAAAGTGTGCAAATGATGCAGAATCCTCTAGCAAATTGGAGCAGTTTGAAATGACTAATAGAGCGATAATCTGGCACAGGAACCATTGTGCAAATGGTGCAGATTTAAAAAATTTAAGTAGTGCGATAATCTGGAACAGTGTCAATTGTACAAATGGTGCAGATACTTCTCAAGCACATGAGTGGCCGGTATTGGTCAACAAAAGATGTGCAAATAGTGGAGCGTGGCGGGACTACGACAGTGAGTGCACGAATAATGTATAATCGGCCCAACAGAGATGTGACAACAATCTCGAGACATCATTGGCAGCATGTTACAATGGAATTGTAAGTTAACTGTTTAAGAAGTTAATGGCAAGAGGGAAGAAGCTGTTGGAATGTCTGCTAGCTTTAGTTTGCATTGTTCGATAGCGCCTACCTGAGGGAAGAAGCTGGAAGAGGTGGTTACCAGGATGTGGAGGGTCCAAGAGGATTTTGCATGCTATATCTTAGTTCTGGCAGTGTGCAAATCCTCAAGGGTGAGTAGTGGGGTACCAACAACAACCTTTCAGCAGTTTTCATTGTCCGTTGCAGTTGGAGTTTGTCATTTTTTGTGGCAGCCCCAAACCAGCCTGTGATGAAAGGACACAGAACCGATTTGATGACCGCTGGGTAGAACTGCCTCAAGAGCTCCTTTGGCAGGCTGTGCCTCCTCAGAAGCCGCAGGAAGTACATCCACTGATGGGCCTTTTTGAGGATGCCGTTGGTCTCCAACTTCAGGTACTGAGAGACTGTAATTCACAGGAACTTGAAGATCTCGACGGTTGACACATGGCAGTTGGACAGCATGAGGGGCAGCTGTGGCGGGAGATGCCTCCTGAAGTCCACGATCATCTTTACAGTCTTGAGCGTGTTCAGCTCCACCACAACTCCAGCCGCTCCGCTCCCTGCCAATATGCAGACTCCTCACCTTCTTTGATGAGGGCGGTGCTGGTGGTGCGTCCAGGCTCTCCTGCTGTGTCCTGCCTGTCAGGAAGCTGTAAATCCACTGGCAGATGGCAGGCGAGACACTGAGCTGGAGAAGCTTGGAGAGGAGTTCGGGGATGATGGTGTCGAACGCAGAGCTGAAGTCCACGAACAGGATCCTCGCATAGGTTTCCGCACAGTCCCATGTTGTCTGCGTCATCCACAGACCTGTTTCCTCAGTAGGCAAACTGCAGGGGGGGCAGCAGGGGACCTGTGATGCTCTTGAGGTGGTCCAGCACGAGGCGTTCAAAGGACTGGGGGGGCGCGTGGGGGTGTTAAGAAACAATTGAAAATAATATAACAATTTGCAGACCCCAATCCACGTCATTGTTATTGTTTGTTGAAATAAAAGCACTCCATTTTGACCGTATACGCTGCTGTGAGGGGACATTCAGTATTTGCGGTTATTGCAAGCGATTAACAACTGCGCAGCCTCACTGAGCAGAGAGCTTCCCGTTGATGATCTTTTAGGGCTTTGGCAATCAAAGTCTGGTTAGTGACCTCATTGGCTCATAACTTAACAGCAGTACTTGGGTCTCGTGACGGTGCAAAGGTTTGCATGTGCCAGGCAAAGTTGGACTGAAAAGAGCCTGAAGAGGGCAGTCAACAAGGTTGACTGAGACTCCGGCTACACGTGCACATTTCCTAAGCACACACAAATTTTTACCATTTTTAGATGACAGGAAAACATTTTTGTCGACTGCTGTTCTTGTGCGTGGTGTACTACACACAAAACAACCAGAGGTCTGTTGTGGTACTGAGACTGACCTATGAGAGGCAGCACAGTGCAATGCAGACTGACACAAAATCTAAAGGAAAAATACAGAAGTGTCGCCGTGGTTGTCATTGTTTTTGGGGTGAACGACTTTAGTCCTCAAGCTGGAGATTACGTCAGCAACACTCGCTGTACGTCGCGTGATGACGTCAACTAGGCAAAGTGGAGTCGAATTAATTTTCGACAGCGCTTTCCATGTTCCCAAGGAAGCGCCTTTTCATCTCTCTTAGGCTCCATGACCTTTTCCAACAAAGGTTAAGGAAAGGTGGCATAAACTTTAGAAAATGTGACTTTCTGAAAAGGCCTTGCTCGAGACTTGAAGTTTTAAGACTTGAGACTTTGCACATGTGACTTGATGCAATCTCTGGAAAGCAACATGTTTTCTTTGTCCCCACAAAAACGCCCGAAGACGGCATTGAGTGCTGCTCAGAGCCGTCGTGTTAGCTGAGGCGTCATCGCAGGTGTCGAGCGCGGTCTTGTTGAGTGTGTCTGCGGTCCGGCGTGCGACCTTGCAGACTCCAAACACGCACTCGCCGCGCTTTCCCCACCACACCACAACCCAAAACATCGTCATTGTCTGCAATATGTTTTTGGATTAGCTCGCCTGGCTTCTCTCCGCTCGTTCAAGTGACAACATGAGCGCCGTCGAGGCTTCATGCGCCAAGCGCAGGCATATCGCATCCCAGTAAAAGGAACTCGCTATTTTAAATGGCATCTAAATGATGTCATTTTTCTCAAATGTTTTGAGTTTGTTCTTTAATGGATGAATTTGTACAACAAATTGATTCATTTTCAAATTGGATATGGGCAGAGGAATTGATTCCCAGCTCCTCCGCGTCAACTGATTTCACCGGGAACTCTGGTGGGACAGAGCACGTAACTTGCTGTAACAGCCCTTGGAGTTCTTCCAAAGAGCCAACCCCAAAGAAAAAAGTCACAGGGTGTTAAGTCAGGACTCCTGGCTGGCGGGCCACGAAGGGCCATCCGTCCATCTCCCGGGGAAGTGTTCGATCAGCCATTCGCCAAGTACGATTGCAAAATGAAAATCAAACGTTCAGCATTCTCCCAAGCACTGCTAAATGGCCAGAGTTGATCTTGCATCATGGCCAGGTACCTTTCACTGGTGAAGAAGGAATTCTGTCCCAAGTCATCCCAAATGTTAGCCAAGAAATCATTAATTTAAGTATTATTCAAATTAAGACATTGAGTTACTTGAAATCACCCAGTCCACAGGCATAAAAGAACCCTGTACAGCACATAGTCTGACGGATCCAAGAAATGACGTCATTGTCTTGGTTTCCTTTGTTGAGTTGAGGCAAGCTTGGGAGCTGGAGCGCTCTCGTGTGGCCTCAATGTGTCACTGCATGTTTTCAGTCTCCCAAAAGAAGAAGAAAAAAAGTTAATGTAAGAAATGTGTGCTGTGACCTAAATACAACTACCTGTCTGCACATCTGTCACACACAACATTTTCCCACAACTCGTTTGCAATTGAAAGGAAGTTTTCAACGAAGGAAGAAGTTGGAAAAGTTGTGAGCTGCTTGCACGCCTTCCAACTGCTGCTCCTCCCCCGTTCACCATTCACCCCCCTCCCCATCCACCCACCCGCCCCGGGGTGATGAAGAGGTTAAGCCAGCCCCTCTCGTCCTGCAAGCAGCTCCACTACTCCTCTCCAGCAGGCATGGCCACATCCCCGCTGTAAACTGGCGTCCTCTTGCATGGAGATTTAAGGTGAACTTTGTCGCCGTCCCCTGGGTTCCATGTGTGGGGGGCGCCATGGCCAGCCCGAGCGAGCAGCAGGATTATTTCCGATCGGTTAGCAACGAGTCCACCACCTACATGATGGTTCCGGCCGGGGCCGGGGGACCCGGCGGCTCGGGGCGCCGGGAAGCGCCGTCCAAGATGTGGGTGGCCCTGGTGGTGGCGGTGGTGGTGGTGCTGCAGGTGGCGTCCACCACGGGGCTCTTCGTCTACCTGAACATGTCCATCTCCCAGGTAAGAACTTCTGCGACTGTACTTCCACCTCTTCTCTGTAGAGCTCCAGTGAAATGTGGACGGCGGCTCGGGACATTTTTCTCTCCTGAAGTCAGTTGTCCTTCTCCACACTGGAGCTCATTTCTGGAAATAATCACAGCAGTATGGTCCTTTCTGCAAAGCAACAGTTCATAGAGGTGGAGCGTCCATCTGGAAGCGTTCTTCATTCGGCGCAAAACTAAACAAATAAAAACGGGCGGTTTTTGGGTTTGATATCAGATTCTGAGGCCCCTGATCCGAGCGTACGTTTTGCACAGAAAGATGCACCCAGGTGTGAAAACACGCTCCATGGTCTTCTTCGGCGTGATAAGGGCAGGCAGCAGGAGGGCGCATTTGACACGGGCGCGCTGATAAAGATCCCCAAAGCGAACAGTTGCACCAACAGCCTCTTTATCTTTATTATTCCAAACGCAACACTAATTTGCGCCCAGGCTCTCTGACTCACTGACGGGAAAGAGGCAGAAGGAGAAGAATCTCGCTCACAGGCAAGTGGACACACGCAGTCGTCCTCAGGAGCCCACAAAAACATATTTTCCAAATAACACTGCACATAGTGTATTCAGCCCCTAACTTGTTTTAAGACCAAGCTCAGGCCTCATGAAACATTTGAGGCCTGAGCGTGTGTGTGTGTCTGTGTGTTCGAGGGGAATTCCCCCTTTGTCTGAATGCCACCCCCCCACCCCCCAACAAAATGAGCAGCCAGTGGAGAGCAAACACACGGGACAATGAGGAATTATCCAGCATTGCCGGCAAACAAACGCAGCAGGCCATCACGTGGAAGCCAAGTTGCAGGACAGTCGAGCAGGCTTGCCAAAGAAAAAAAAAAAAAAGTCATTTCAAATGCCACACGTGCTGACGCCCGTAGCGGGATGAAAGTCGAAAAGGGGTCGAAGGGAAAAGCGAGGAGGGCAGCAGCAGCAGCGCGTCCACAAATACAAAAACCACATCGCAACATGACGTCTTTTCATCACAGAACATTTAGAAGCCTTTGCTACAGAGACCATACATCAGTTGCACTTTCAAGTGAAAATAAAAAGAAAATAAATAATGCGGAATGTAGTAACACACTGCGCGTGTCTCTCATCGAAGAGCCGGCCGCCCTCGTGGAAGACGGAACATCGTACCCATGCTCCCAAAAATTCTGCATTTCTCAGTTTCGCCGTTTTTATTTCACTTGAGCTGCCGTCATTTTTCAGGGAAGGCTTGCCATATTTTGCAGGCGACCGCGCGACACGATCTCGTTTTTGGTCAAATAATTCCACACACTTGTAGCATAGTGGGTATGGAAAGTATTCAAGTACTCTTTTTTTATATTGCAGCAATTTGCTTAAATCATTTAAGTTGATTTTTTCCCACAATGTACACACAGCACCCCACATTGACCGGAAAAAAGGAATTGTTGACATTTTTGCAGATTTATTAAAAAAAGAAAAACTGAAATATCACACAGCCATAAGTATTTAAACCCTTTGCTCAGTACTTAGTAGAAGCACCCTTTTGAGCTAATATAGCCATGAGTCTTTTTGGGAATGATGCAACAAGTGTTTCACACCTGGATTTGGGGATCCTTTGCCATTCCTCCTTGAAGATCCTCTCCATTTCTGTCAGGTTGGATGGTGAACGTTGGTGGGCAGCCATTTTCAGGTCTTTCTAGAGATGCTCAATTGGGTTTAAGTCAGGGCTCCGGCTGGGCCATTCAAAAACAGTCACGGAGTTGTTCTGAGGCCACTCCTTCGGTATTTTAGCTGTGTGCTTAGGGTCATTGTCGTTTTAGAATGTGAACCTTCGGCCCAGTCTGAGGTCCTGAGCACACTGTAGAAGGTTTTCGTCCAGGATATCCCTGTACTTGACCGCATTCATCTGTCCTTCGATTGCAACCAGTCTCCCTGTCCCTGCCGCTGAAAAACACCCCCATACCATGATGCTGCCACCACCATGCTTCATTGTTGGGACTGTATTGGACAAGTGATGAGCAGTGCCTGGTGTTCTCCACACATGCCACTTAGAATTAAGGCCAACAATTTCTATCTTGGTCTCATCAGACCTCTCTCACCAAGGTTCTTCTCCCCCAATTGCGCAGTTTGGCCGGACGGCCAGCTCTAGGAAGGGTTCTGATCGTCCCAAACGTCTTCCATTTCAGGATTATGGAGGCCACTGTGCTCTTAGGAAACTTGAGTGCAGGAGAATTTTTTTGTAACCTTGGCCGTATCTGTGCTTTGCCACAATTCTGTCTCTGAGCTCTTCAGGCAGTTCCTTTGACCTCATGATTCTCATTTGCTCTGACATGCACTGTGAGCTGTAAGGTCTTTCCTCATCAAGTCCAATCAGTACAATCAAACACAGCTGGACTGCAATGAAGGTGTAGAACAATTTTAAGGATGATCAGAAGAAATGGACAGCACCCGAGTTAAATATGAGTGCCACAGCAAATGGTCTGAATACTTACGGCTGTGTGATATTTCAGTTTTTCTTTTTTAATAAATCAGCAAAAATGTCAACAATTACGTTCTGTCAATATGGGGTGCTGTGTGTACATTAATGAGAACAAAATGAACTTAAATGATTTTAACAAATTGCTGCACTATAACAAAGAGTGAAAAATTTAAGAGGGTCTGAAAACTTTACGTACCCACTGTAGTACGGCCGTGTGGGTACTGCGGCAAGTCTTACGACGGTGTCATAATTCCACAAGTGTCGTGACGTTGCTACGTCTTCCTCGGCCTGCCGCTGGGCAGCCAGCAAAGACAAAGGAACGAATGGAGTGATTTTGAAGATTTGTTCGTTTGAACATATCGTTTGTGAACGGCACACCACTTCTTGAGCTCTGTCTCCCACTCCATTTAATCAAAATAACAAAATAAAAAATAAAGAAAACTTTTTTTTTTTTGGTTGAGTTACTCTGTGCAGCCTGGTACCGGGTCTGCAGCCTGGGGTTGGGGACCCCTGCCATACTTGACACGGGGGGCGGGGGGAAGTGACTTGTGCCCACAGTTGTCTTTTCTAGAAACGGTAATTTTTTTCCCCATGTCAAGTTTGGAGCACCATACTTTTCTATAGGGAGGACATGGAAATATTTGTACATTAATTTCAAAAGACAAATGGAAAACATTTAGTTTTCACATCAATTTGACAAGAGCAAATAGGCTTTTAAACACAACGTCATCAAGTCTGGATATTTACATTCCCATGTATGAAGGCCCGTTAGCGCGTGTGTGTTCGTGTGTGTCAGTGTCAGCATGAGCCTGTGTGTGTTATCAGTTTGTTTGCTCCGTCCGTCCGTCAACAATTCCCGATAAAAGCCCTCATGGAGATTTACAGCACTGGTGCAAATAAGTTCAATTGTCACTTTGTGTGGGGCAAACGTTTGCAAATGTGTCAAGCGGCACACAGCCAATCACGAGCCGCACCGTCAAGCAGACGCACTCACATCTTCTCAGTCACATTGTGGAGCAGCCACCGGGGTCCCAGCACACAACAACAACATGACTGTCGCCCCCGCCTCAGTCCTAGCGGCCGACCGCAGGCCGGCCAGCAGACCCGCAACCCCTGGACCGCATCCGCACGTAGTCGCTTCTCCGACCCCCTCCTGGGACTCCTGGTCCGGGACCCACTTCCCTTTTGCTTTTCGTCATCGCTTTTGTCCCCAAGCCGCTAATGAGTTCCATATAGGAAGCCAAAGTGGTCGCTCAGTTTAGCGGACGCACACGATGAAACTTCATTTCAGCTCGTTTCTGAATCACAACTCAGTTTAGACGACCATTTGAATCGTGCCAATGCTTATTGTTAGCATTACTGACAACAGCGAGTCATCAATTTTGGTCTTCATCGTCAAGTGAAACACAAAGATGTCACGGCACAGCCGTTCAATCCCAGAGCTGTGTGATATGATCGCCGCTAGGGGGCCTATTGGAGGGTTGGCGGGGCTTGTTATGGTTATGCTATTATGGCGTGCGTTTACTTGATCGTCAGCGCCGAAGGGTTTGGCGATATTTGCAAAGAGCTGATATGTGCTTTGCAGGACGCCTAGCCACACCGTTGGCGTGCGACAAACAGGAAAGCGCTGACCCGTTTGTCGGCTTTCTTCCTCGTTCTTGGCCAGATTACCAGAAGCGCACGCCGACCTTTGGACTTAGTGTCAGATAAGAATAGTTATCTCGATCGTCACAAAAGAGACGCAATGCAAAAGAAAAGTCCGCCCTGCGTCTCTATCAAAACAGGACAGAATCCAGAGCAGTGTGGCTCACAATGTCGGGTCAGAGGTCAGCACGCCGAGGCCCGGGAGTGCTCTCATAGTGTGTTTATGTGTACTCGCACAAGCACACAGGTGCACACAAAAGACATCTTGAGACCGGTTTGGCCGCTCGCAGCATTCCTGAGTTGACGCGGATGCCCGCTGGAGCCTCGTTAAAGCATGCAAAGCAGACGCACGTGTGCGCCACATGACGCTTTCCTACAGGGAATCCAGCACGCACACGCATCCAACAACTCATTAGGCCCAGTCATGATGGAGAACTATTAATTAACCCTGAAGTGTCTCTCCTCAGTCAAGTAAAAAACAGACATTTAGAACACACACACCCTAGATTGAATGCTGGCCATAACTTTCAACAACTCAGACAAAATCTACAACTTTGGCATATTTACAAGTTGAAAACACACACAAAAACGTTTTTTTTTTTTTTTTTTTTTTGTCAAACATTCCAGAAGGTTCTCCGTGTATAAGAAAACCTGTGTGTGCAACACGCGTGTGCATGACGCCGCCATGCGGCACGTCCTCCCACGTTTTGGTTTCACTTTGACACTTGAGCTTCTCTGTCTTTGACCAAAGTGATTTATGCTCTGAGTCCAGCTGTGGCCACACGGTTGCATGTGTGTGTGTCACTGCCAAGCACATTAATAACGTGTGTGTTACATGAAAGCGCACGTCTATATTTAGAGGCCTTGCCTAGTCCGTCTCTCTGGCCTGCTGGATTTCAGTTCCATGGCCCCTCTCAACTCTCGCTAATCCTCTCAAATGAGAGCTGTCCACTGCCAAACACACACACACACACACACAGTTGGCAGTGTGCTTGCCAAGCAGTCCTCGCAGATATACTTTTTGGGTTTTGGTGTCCAGCGAAGGCCAGCCAAAAACAGGCTGGATGGGGGGAACGAACACAAACAAACACAAACACGAGCATGCACGCACATGCACACGCACACTCGACTGCGAACAGTGAGGTATTGTTTCTGACTTCCTGAGAGAGTGGAAGCTGCTACTGGCAGATTTCATGCGAAATAGTTTGCTCTGGTTGCCATAGTGACATCCCATAAACATGTGGACAAAAAGTATCCCACTGGTAGATAAAGGAAATGTTACCTGCGTTCCAGAGTTCCACAAAGTTTCCAGTTGGGGCTCAGAGTATGACGACGATTTAAGTGCCTGGTTGTGATACAGAGAAGAGGAAAAAGAAGAAGAAGAAAGATTTAAAAGAAAGAAAAAGAAAAGAAAGAACAACAACTCTGGCCACTCCACTACCACAGACAGAAGTTGGCTCCCAGCATTTGATGGGAGAAGTAAATGAGGGAAGAGTTCTTAGTGAGAGGACAAACTTGGAAGACGCGCTTTGGCGCCAGACAGCAGCCGCACGCATCACACGCCAACAACACCAGCTGAAACGTTCAAAGCAGCGTCAACGGCTCTGATCAATTCAACTCATCAATCAAAAGATGTTCCTCCCATGTCGTGATTTCAATGGAGACCCCCCAGGCGGGGCGAGAATGCTAACGATTTTCCCTTGGGGGCCGGGAGCTTCACCCAACTGTTCAAAGATTCTTACCCCCAGGCCAAACAGGCCAAGATAACCAAACGACCTGGAAGTACTTGACAAACATGAATTAAGGCCTTGCCTTATCCACCAAAACTTAGTTTTTTCTCCAGCAATGCTCTCTAAGTTTGCAGGGGTGTCCAAACCATTTTCATGGCAAGCTATTGTGGTTTCCCTCAAGCTGTGAAAATCAGATAAAGCAAATATATATGAATCACCTCATCATACGCATGAGAATCAGAATCAGAATTAGCATCTGCTTTATTGGCCAAGTATGTTACAAGACACAAGAAATTTGTCTCCGGTAGTTGGAGCCACTCCAGTATGACAATAAACAGCCACTATGACGAAATATACATTTAGGACATAAAAAACACGAATGTGGAGAGTCATTGAGCAATGAGAGTGTACCACTAGTGTGGCAATGCTGGTATAGTGGCAATTGTGCAAATGATGCAGAGTCCTCAAGCAATTTAGTGCAATGATCTGGTACAGTGACAATTGTGCAAATGGTGCAGAGAGTTCTCAAACACATAAGTGGCCAGTTGTAATCAACAACAGTATGCAAATAGTGCAGCAGATAAAACAGTGAGCGTACGAATAATGTAGAAGAAGTGTCCAGACAGAGATGGGCAAAATTGGCAGCATGTTACAATGAAATTGGAAGTGAATTGTTCAAGAGGTTAATGGCAAGAGGGAAGAAGCTGTTGGAATGTCTGCTGGCTGTCTGGATTTCATTGTTATGAGACAGATTCTAACCACAAATTGAGTTGGAAATCAAGTGTCACTGAAAATAGTGACATCAAATAATTACTACTGTTGAATGTATGCAGGAGGGGTTTGGTGAAAACTTTTTTGAAATATTTTGTGAATGGAGTAATGTAGATGGAGGGACACTTTATTCATCCACAAGAGCAATTCACTAAATTAGAAAAACAGAACACTCCGTTGTGTAACTTTGCTTTGACAGTACGAAGAGCAGGACTCGACTGAATGAATTCTATACCCACAGAATAGAAAAGCGGTAGAGTAAGGTTTAGTGATATTAGTGAACTAATAACTAAACATTTTAAAACTAAAATGTTTTTAAACACTCTGAGCTACTGGAAAGACGGCCATTTGCCTCGGGGCCATTGAGCTGAGTGAACAAAAGCAATTTTGTGCCTAAATGAAAAGAACAAAGCCATTTAGCAAGAAACATGAAGTAGACGCACTGGATTTGCTTGAGTGGGCCACATAAAATGAACCGGCGGGCCACATTTGGCCCCCTGGCTGAGAGTTTGACACCTGTGCCAAAGGGGCGTCGCTTATGTTTCTGGAACGCGCTTTTTGGCCTAGTTCGATCGTGTCTGCCGCCTTTATCTGCTGCCTTTCCCACCGTCCATCAAACCCTCCCCACTGGCCTTGTCGAGCCCAACGGACGCTGCACGCACACACAAGCGCAGCCGCACGGAATAACAATCGGAAAGCAGGGAGGCTGTTTTGGCAAGCCGCACGGACGCGTCCCGCCTCCCACCCGCCGTCCCTCGCCCCCACCCTCAGTGTTTTCAGGTCAAAAGATGAGAACACTAATGTTTCCAGTCAATGCACCTGTTTTGCGTTAGCGCTTCAAATAGCACAAGCCGCACACGCTGCTCATCCGCTCGATTAGCACAGCGGAAACCCCGTTGCAAGACAAAAGCAAATGTGAACGCTTCCTTAGCACGACAACCAGGCAAAGCAAAGTACTGCTGCGGTGAATCACTGCTGCTTCTCAAATAGCTGCAGGAGAGAGTCCAAGCAACAGAACAAAGGAGTTGAAAGGCTTTGGCGTGTCCCAACCGGCAGGCCCATCGCCAGCCTGAAAAAAGCGAATCAAACACGGCTGAAGATCGAGTGAAGAAAAGTCGGAAAAGATGGAAACTTTTTGTGCTGGTGGCCACAACGTGAATGTCATTAGAACAGACAGCCAGCAAAGGCTGAGTCAGTCGCACTGACGCTCCATCGCAGAATCTCTCTCTCTTCCCGTAAAGTCAACCCCCCGCTACGCACGCTGACCCACTTCCACCGGCGGGCTGGATCCTGTCACGGCTAAACAACTAAAGACACGAATGAGAAGAAAACCAAGTGTTTTTATCTTTGCGTACAGCGTGCAGTTGTTAGCCATGCTCTCAAGCAACGGGGGGCATTTGGGGAAGTAAGTAAGAAAAGAAAGACAGTTTGTTGTTAACGATAAATGACACAGGCAGGATGCTAAAGCACCTCGTCAGCGCTCACATGCTGACGTTTGTGGACATTTCCCTAATCTGTTGTCCAGATGACAGATGATGTTTCTTGTGTCGTGCGTGCAGGTGCGCAGTCAGGGGGTGACGGAGGAGCTCAAATGTCTGAGCTTACTCAACGCTCTGGACCAGGACATCCCGGAGCAGCTGGCCCAGCTCCTGGGAGAACCTTGCATCAAGCTGGCCGAGGGCATCAAAGCCTACATCTCCAAGGTAACGTCCCAAAACAACTCGGAGCTACGCACGAAAAGTGATTCAGGGTGGAAGAATCCGTGATAGTCCGCAGGGGCATCATCTGCGTGGGGGTCATCGATGTGTGACCGGTGGGCCGGTCAGCGGAGAACACACGATGTGTGCTTGATTTCCAAAAGAAAGGCCTCGGCAGAAATCATTTTGACAAGCCAATTGGCGGCACTTCTTCTGCTGCTAATGCTACTAACATGTTTTGGTTTCGACGGATGAGGATTGTGGTTCCTCCATCAGGCTGCCAACAATGACTCACACAAACACTACTGACCTTCTTTTTTGCTTACATACAGTATGTGGTCCGTGTGTTATTGTCCTCATCCAGCGCTTCAAATCGAGTATGAAGGAGGGCTGCCTCATCATGCCAAACCTAGACCAATGATAGGCCGGGGCTGAATTCGACCTGCTGCTATTTTTAGATCTGATGAGTAAGCGCGATGGCGCCAACACGAGATGATAAGCTTTGGCTTTCTTTTCAGCTTGTTTGGTTAGAACGGCCCAAGCGGCACTTGCGAGTGAAAAGACGACAAGCGGAACACGAGAGGGGAAAAAAAGACATTGCAAGATGCAAAATGACTGCGACAAGAAACTCAAACACGTGAGTTTCTGGCGAACTGGGAACTCCCTCTGTGGAAGTTCAACATTTATGTGAAAACGACACAATCTGCTTTCAATTAGCACACACGCACGCCGGTGGCGCTTTCACACAGTCAAGGACTCAACACTATTGTGGGAAAACAAGGACTGGCTCTAATACAGAGGACACCGAACACAAATGTAGAACTTGCGCCGTTTGTGATCTTTGCAGGGAGGTCAGATAGCCGCTATGTGGCACAGGGGAGGTGGCAAACAGATCGTTATACCTGCACTCGTGCAAATGGACCAGAGCGATAAACATACCAAGGGAAGACACGTAAACAGCGTGCGAATACACAATACTAGTGAGAGTCTTCTTCGTGTACATTTTCACGTTTCACCAAATGCTTCCTTGTCATCTTAACGCAATCTACTTCCACCAACCAATCATCCACCACAAATCACTGTGGCAACGGACACAACCGAGAGCGATACAGTAAGGTAGAGAACGAGCCCTGCCGCGAATAGCAAGGAATTGGCGCCTTCCCGTAAAATGTTGAGTTGAGATAGTTTAATACCACGACCTATGATCCCAAAATATTTGATCATTTCAAGCACATCCCACAAAATAAATGGCTTACAGATGATTCGATTTCCACTGCCGGCGTGTACAGTATGTCACCCTTGCAACCTGTAAAAATACCGAATGTCAAGCAATAACGAGACCTCTGTCGGTTCTTGGCAAAGAAAAAAATTCTCATGCAGCAAAGACGCCCTGTAACTTTGGCGAACAACCCAGGCTAAAATGAGGTCCTCCCAGACATTCAAAGACGTTAGAGCAGTCAGTATGGGTCACTTTAATATACGTCCGTGACACAGTTATTACTTTCCTATTAGCCAGGGCTTTGACGCCATCTTGGGCAATAAAGAAGGAGCCGAAAAATATGCAAAGCTTTTCACCAAATAGATCAGGATAGGCTCCACAGAAATGTTTTTTTATTTGTGAACAGCGAAACTTGAATTTGCGGGAGCTGACTGTATACATGAGAGATGTAACAATTTCGTCAAATACCGGACAAGAAAGAAAAGACCACATTAAAAGCCGACACGGCTGCAGAAGCACGGAAACACTCAGGAAACACAAATATTAGTTGTACTATCTGATGAGCGCGCAAATCCACAATTGGTGGTCAGCATGCCGCGGTTTGAATTTGAGGCCGATGGCGTTCTTTCCGTTGTACGAGTGCTGTGAAAGAGCTCGGTGTTCCACGCAGACGCCAACGGACGTGCCGAGCGACGGGTCCATGTGGGCACATGACAAGAAATCACCCCCTCCATGTTTATCTGACCCCAATGCTAAAAACGAGCGAGTCCGGATTGATGTGAGCACAGCAGAATGCTCTTTTAAGAAAAAACACTCATTTTATTTTGAGTCCCAGTGGAGCGAATGGGCAGCAAAGGTGTCCGACACGCACATATGCACAAAGACTGCGCCGCACCCATTGGCATCCTGCCCGACCTTGCTTGCTTCTCAAAAGTCACCTTGACTCACACTTGGGGAATGTCCCTGCAAAAATCACAGGACGCCCCTCCAGAGAAAAAGCTCAGAAATCACAATGATTACGGTGTTGGCGTCTTCACTTCGGGTCTGTTGAATGCTGGGGATACGCCTCTCCAGTTGGTGGTCACACTCAAGTGCTCACGTTGGAGAGAGGATGGAAAGCTTTCAAGTCCCCTGGTAGTGTGGGGGAAGCAGGCTGAAGATGAGCCGCCCTGGCCGTCTCTGTCATTTGAGTTCCTTGTGCTTCCACACCAGACGCATTCAAGCAAGGTTTTATGCACTGGGACACAGAAAAGGAATTGCCCCAAAGTTGGATGCTACAATTGTAATAACCTTCAGTCCAACCTCTGAACTTACAAAGACACTTCCTTCTACATTGTCAAACTGTCCAAACAAGAAGGACATAAAAATGACATCATCTGTGTTTCTATTTCTGTGCTTTCCCTGAAAAATGATTTTCTTTATGAGAAAAGGTGTTTTGTGCATTCTTGCTTCCTCCTCCCAAATGTCATGAAACTCAGTGGCATATTAATCATCAACCTGGCCACACAAACACACACACACACACACACACACACACACACACACACACAGAGAGAGAGAGAGCCAGCCAGCCCAGGCCTGTCAAGGGCAAGCAACATATTAAAGTATTGGGTTGCAGCTCCCACTAATCTGCAGGAGAAATGTTCCTTCATGTGCCTGCTTGTCGCTCCTCCTGGCATCCTAGCCTTTTCCCAGCCAGGACGTACTTACGGAGTTGTCCTTCGCCTCGTCCCACAATCGACTACCTTTTTCTTACCGAGCTGACGAGAGTGTGAAAAGTTGAACTGTCCTTCCTGTTTCTTTGCAGTTCACCTGCCTACGAGACGTGAGAGTCACTAAATCCGTCGAGCCGTAAACCGGTGGGTAGCAGCTCCTTTTCACAGCTTGTATTTACGAGCTTGGGGAGTGAAAGCTGACCCGTCGAGATCCAGGAGTCCACATGCCTTCCAAACAAAAGACGAATGCGGATGGCCCAAAAGCGGCATGCCAAAAGCAGTACGCTGACTGAGTGGCATACTGACACAGTGCCGTTATTTGGGGCTGCACGAGGCGCCGGAAAGCTTTAGTTGCTTTTTGTATTTGTTGTTTTTGCAGCTAGTGAGGTTCCAGAGGTTGCGGGATCAGACACGCTGGTGTGGAGGGTTCATGCTGGAAACCAAGTTGAAGGTTCATTTGTTGAATAAACAAGAGAGGGAAGGAGAATGGTTTTGCCGTCGTCCTCCTACCTCCCTCAAGCACAAAGCTTGTAGACAAAGTAGGCATCTGCTTTGTGCTGCAATTCTTTGTCTTCTTAGTTGGCATACGTCCGTTCCGCCAGAAAGCAAAGCACCACAGGCCTGTGCCGTCTTAAATGGGAAGGAACAAGAGTGCAAAGAATAAATGGGTGCCACATGCTCAGGAAGTCCTGTTCAATGAGGTCAAGACCCTTCAATAACGGCCCAAGTCTTGGTATCGGGAGGGCCCCGAATCACAGAATCAAGTATTACCCCCGTGAGCAGAGACGCCTCAGTCTGATCTCTTAGCTGCAGCATTATTACTATTTGGTGAGACATGCTTCTTCATCAGTTTGATCGGCTAATAGGCAAGAGACACGAGAGCGGACTCTCAGAAAAACGACACCGTGCAAGACAGTCTGCCATCTAAGACCGATTGCCTGGCTCTTTGCTTTTTCTCCGGCCGAGACGATCCAGACATGGAGAACAAGTAGGAAGTTTGATGGTGAGCTATGAGAAGCTGGAGCTCATTCCAGATGCTGAATTGATGAAATGCAGACATGATGCCTTGGAACCATCCATCCATCCATTTTCTGAGCCGCTTCTCTTCACTAGGGTCGCGGGCATGCCGGAACCTATCCCAGCGGTCATCGGCCAGGAGGGTTAGTACACCCCGAACTGGTTGCCAGCCAATCGCAGGGCACATACAAACAAACAACCATTCACACTCACAGTCACACCTACGGGCAATTTAGAGTCTCCAATTAATGCATGTTTTTGGGATGTGGGAGGAAACCCACGCAGCCACGGGGAGAACATGCAAACTCCACACAGGCGGGGCCGGGGATTGAACTCGGCTGACGCTCTAACCAGTCGGCCACCTGGTTTCTAAACTTTGAGGAGTTGATGACGTCTGACCATTTGCTGGCTTTGGTCAGGCTCGGATGACCTGGAAGGAGTCGAACCCAGACCTGGAAGGAGTCGAAGCCAGACGGCGTTCACATCCACGCACGCCGGAGGTCAGCTTCGTCTTTTGGGCAATGGCGGCCCACAAGAGGATGAAAAGCTCATTTGTTAGCCCAAAAACAAATGTGCTGCCAATTTCCTCCTTTTTCCTCACGGGTGAGGAGGCAATTTTCTGCTCTCGGGACCTGAGGAACGCAAAGCCCAGACCGACACGCTCGGCCGAGCGAGACCGTAGACTGCACAAACATGTGAAGGAGGCCACAACGTCTGCCAGTTGGGGGAGACTGCAACAGTGTGCACAAGACGGGACTCTGGTGTGTTGACCTCCACCAAGGATAATCTATGAAAGGAAGGATTAGTTCCTTCACTCTCACTTTCTGCTTCTTTGTACTTCATGCAATACACTCTGCAACACGCATACTGAATGACTTTTTACGTGAGAGAGCCAGCGCACTTGCGAGGGTTTGGTGCTTGCTAGAGGTGGTACTCACAAGGTCATTCAGCGTCACTCCGGCAACCAGTTCAGCCGCCACATTCCACTGTGATGTCAACCGGTTGTTGCCGCTGGCCCAAAGATGCCCCGCACAAATCTCCAGCTGTTTTTGTCCTTTAAGGATCACTTAAAGGTGCCATATTTTACCAAACCAACTTTTTCTCGTATTTGGGATGTAATATTGGCTTTATGGTGCCTCAGTAAAGATGTGAAATATGAATTCAAATGGTCCACGCATTCCTGAGTTCCAGACGTTTATTCTGGCAAGGGGCCTGAAATCAGCTCATTGGAATTTCTCGAGCTTATCTACATCACTAGCGAAGATCTCAGCGAACCTCTCCGCCCCCGAGCCAGGGTTGGGTTAGTGTACTCTCACAAGTGGCTCTTCTCCATGGAGGTAACCAATGAGAAGAAAGGGGGCGGTCTTAGCCAAATATGGAGAAAGCGGATACAAAACCAGCTCAAACAGAAGTAGCTGTCAGAGGGACCTTTTCTGGACACTCGTATGACAAAAACAAGGTGTTTTTTTTTTATAAATGAAATCGATACTTTTATACTAAGTCCATGTTAGAGAGTCACTCTATGGATGTCGAAATAGCCAGATATAGGACCTTTAAAGTATCTCTCAAAAAAGCATCTCAGGTCGAAGTTTGCTGGCTCTCAAACAGAAGCCCTCGTTAGACACCCTCATGTCCGAGAGGCCACTTTACCCACCCACAGAGCGCGTGCTCGCATGGCCACAACCTGGCCTTAATTTCGCCGCATGTTCTCCTTGAGGTACATTCGATACACACGTCCAAAGCCGGAACCATCAGGTCAAATGTGCAGGGTGACGGAAAAGCAGGGCAGCAGGTAACAACGCCACCTCAGCTAACCATTAACTCACTTTTGATCCATCACATTCCGCTTTTTAGGGCCTTTCAGGGAGATTAATAGCAGGAGGGACTTAGTGGCACCTAACTGGTAACATGGGAGCAGGGGGGAAAACATTAAGACGGAAAAAGGAAGTAAAAACACAAGCCGGGGCGTCGGGGAAAATAAAACAGATGCGAAAGAAGGTGAGAGCCCACTGCACTTGGAGGTCGATGACGACGGAGCGGAGCAGGAGAGAAGAAGCTTACCCCCCCTTCCTCCAAACACCAAGTACTCATAGTACTACACTCAAGCACAGGGGTGGGTAAACATTACCTGAGGGCAACATTTGATTTTTAAAATGGACAAATGGGTCAGCTGGTTTGTAAAGGAAGTTTAAAAAAAAAAAATAGGGAAATAATTCATTTTTCGCTTCTTCTAATTCATCAAATTACAACTACCCAAATGTTTACTTTAAAAAAGAAATTGTAGAATTTACATGTCAAATATTTCATTTGACTATGTATTTTTTTATTAACAATGACTTCACCAATTATTAAATGAGATACATTAACAAAAAAATGAATTTGTGTAAAAGTTAAAATTAGTTTCTCTTACTAAGATTTGTATTAACAAATGATTTAAAAAAATCTACGTTATTTAATTCGGTAAATTAATACAAAATAATGACTACTTTTTAATTAGCACAATGTAGGGGAAAAAGGCTAAACGAATGCAACAAATTACCATCACTATATTATTATCTTGATCATGTAAATGCTTGGTGTGTAGTAAAAGTTGTTTCCACTTTGTTCTTCTTTCAGGTGACTGAGAACATCATCTCCAAACAAACCTTTATGGGTGAGTGCACGCACGAACACACGCACGCGTACTTTGACGCCGGTGTTTGTTGTGACCCTGCCGTATCTTCACATAACCGCAGTGGCCAGGACCATGCCTCGCCCTTTCAACAACTCGGGGTCAAAGTTCCTGAGCTCAGTGGTGCAAAGGCCTTCGGCCCACTTGACCCTGCGGGACACCAGTTCACAAGGTGAGCATTTGGGGACACGCACGAGTCATTTGGAAGGTATTGGAATTGGCGCCTTCAGATGAGACCGGAGCTGACTTGACCTTCTGGCCCTCTTCTCCAAACAGGGTACCCTCAGCCGGGACTGCACCAGTCCTGCCGCCACGTGGTGCGCTCGTGGGCCAATCGGAGCTTGGGCGCCCACCTGCACAACATGACCTTGAGCAATGGCAAGCTGCGAGTTCCCCAGGACGGCCGCTACTACCTGTACTCGCAGGTGAGCGTCCTCTCCTTCCTCCTCGTCTGCTTCCTCGATGTTTCCAAAGTGACCCGCGCGTCCTTTCCAGGTGTACTTCCGCTACCCGTCGCCCGCCAGCGGCGACGCGGACCAGCGCAGTGTCAGCCACCAGCTGGTGCAGTGCGTCTACAAGAAGACCTCCTACCCGAGCCCAATACAGGTACACCAGCCGGCTGGCGCCAATCGCCGTGTCGCGCCTCGCTGACGCCGTCTGTTTCCTCCCGGCAGCTTCTCAAGGGGGTGGGCACCAAGTGCTGGGCGCCGGACGCAGAGTACGCTCTCCACTCAGTCTACCAAGGGGGACTCTTTGAGCTAAGGGCCGGTGACGAACTCTTTGTCTCCGTCTCGTCGCCAACTATGCTCAACGCTGACGATTCCTCCAGCTACTTTGGCGCCTTCAGACTGGACCTCTGAGCACCGGGGTTAACGGTGGAGCCTGTAGAACCCGCTAACCGGAGAAGGACTGAGGCCCGGAGGTTGAGTTTCCCGGTTTGCTCGGAAGGATACGTGGAACCACTCGACAAGCGAGGAACTCGACATGAGCATAAAGGAGGGACAAAGTCCCAACAACTCTTTGAGCCAAAGCAAACCAGAAGAAACGAGGCTGCTGATGAACATGTTTTGATCCTCCAGGAAGGATTTCTTTTTTTGCGGCGCAATAATGAATCTGCTGCTGGTCTTGCTCGGGGATCCTTAGATATGGACTCCAGACCAAAGAATGTACAGACAATAAAACGAAGGAAAGCGGAGCAGAAATCACATGTGTCAGGACAATTGTGTTCATACAAATCAGTGAAGGGTGGTGATTTCAAAAGTCATCCATGTGTTCTTTTACCTTTTACAGTTTAAGGCTACTTGTGGTTGTCACTGAGAACCTTTTAAGGCAGGGCAGTGAGGAAGAAGAGGAGGAGGAAGAGGACGGTAGAGCAGACTGAGCCAGATGACGAAGGAGGGGGGGGGGGGGAACAAAAAAAAAAAGAAACTATGTTGAGGCTCACCAGCCGCCGGACCAGTTTAGCCTCGTCTCTTTTTCCACATGTAAATAGCACAACGCCATTGACAAATCTGGTCTTTCCTGCATAACCTGCAAAGCCCAACATGGAACATTTGCACAAGTTCCACTCAAGTTTACATTTGACAATGTCCAGTACTCAATAAAGCAAAAAAGGTTTTCAAAGGAAGTGATGTGAGGGCTTTTAAAGTCAGGGCGGTATGTTTTGGGCATGAATGGTGTGAGTTTATGTGGGGGGAACATGCAGTATGTATGAAGCATGAAAGCTTTGTGGATGACGAGTTGTGCTGTCGTGTTTGAGCTGCAGGTCTAAATGTGCATTAGGTAAACACATGCAAAAACTTTGCTGACAGCAGCTTCAAGCGGAACCATCTGCTGCACATTTGGACGCAGCCAAACAGTTTATCCAGCAAATTAAAGGAAAGAGAGCGGAAGAAGAAGAGGAGGAGGAAGACGATGACCCAAACCACGCTACCCCAAGCACACTCTGGACCCAGCGCATGTGCACATCATCATTCAGCGTAAACACACACACAGTCACATTTGGCTACACTGTCTGGCCAGACAAGCTATGTGTGTGTGTTCCATTATAGGAGGGGCTCACTTGGGTCAAAAGTCAAGGTCAACCTTTGGTATGGAAACTTTCTGTCCATATGAGAAGGAAAAGCCACTTTTTCCAATATTTGTCTATATCGTGTTTAATTCTTTGAATTTTGTGACGTTCCGGCTGCGTGTTTGAAAAGAAGAATGCCGTCATTCTTGATTAGACTGAAAACCACCAGAGCAGTTTCTTCCAATGTGTTTCCATTTTTGACAAATTCCCGGCTCGCTTTGTCTTTGTTGGCGGCTCAGAGAGGCCTCGAATACATAAGCGATGAGCAGCCGGAAGAAGATTTTCCACAGGCCGGACTCACACTGGACCTTTCTTTAAACGACGACGAGAGTGAGCATATTGGATGGAATGAAGCAGCGGTGAGCTGAGCTTGAAGGCCACACCTTCGACACGAACGACAGCTTCCTTTTGCTCCGGGTGACGGAGGTGTTGGGATCAATAGGTCAACGACAGTGGAAGATGTGCCCGACTTGAGCTCAAAAGCTGCGAAAAAATTATCTATCTGGAGCCAATCAAGACCACGCCCCGGTGCCACCCCGACATGGTGCTGCTGGTTCACCGGAACCGGATTCCCCTTGTTGCACCAAAGATCGGATTTCCAGCCAACTCCGTCCGGGCTTGTAAAGCAACCTCGATGCTCTTTTTTTCCTCATGGCATCAAGTCACAATCGCAAAGATACGAAGCGGAGACCTTTTCAGTCCTTTGTTGGCATATTTCCCGAAAGCGGCACTGTCAAACTCATTCTCGTCAAGGGCCGGGCACGTAGTAGTTCTGGTTTCCCTCAAAGTGCCGTTATAAATGTGAAAAATCATACATGATGGATAGAAAAAGTCTACACACCCCTGATCAAAGTATTTTTCATATTACAAAAAAAAAAAAAAAAAAAACTGAGGCCAAGATAAATACTTCTTCCACCATCAACGTGAGCTATAACCTGAACAATCAATTTGTTGTCCAATTGTGAGAGAGGTAGTACAAATAAACAACCGAGATAATGGGGTTGTGCAAGTGTGCACCCCCCTTAGAACTGGCTGCGGCTGCACTGGAAACCCACATTTGTGTTGAAGTCTAAGAGACGAGTACATATAATTTAAATTTTAGTTTGTTGACATGACTTTCTGATTAAACTGACCTTTTTCATTCTTATTGGAGTTGTGTTTTTCAGTCCAAGCTATAGTTTTATAGTCAAACCAACTGATTTTGTATTACTAATTCACCAATATTACTTTGACTAAATGTACTTTTGCGCTGCTTATCTTATTGTAATTGAGCTCAAACGATGTCGGTACATTGGCCCCGCCCTTGCCCATACACACATCTGCCCAAAATCTAGTTTATGCCAGCTTTGTCAGAGTGGCATCGATCGTTGAGATCCGATTTTGAACTTTGTGAGACAAAGCACGCTGTTAAGACATTCCTATAAATTCTACAGTTATTTACCACATACAGTCCCCTCCAAAAGTATTGGAAAGGCAAGGTCAATTCCTTTGTTTTTGATGAATACTGAAGACATTTGGGTTTCAGATCTAAAGATGAATATGAGACAAAAGTTCAGAATTCCAGCTTTCATTTCATGGTATTTACATCTAGATGTGTTAAAACAACTCAGGACAGCGCACCTTTTGTTTGAAGCCACCCACTTTTCAAGTGAGCAAAGGTATTGGAACAGACATTATTAAATTAACTTCAAGTGAATAACAATATTTGGTGGCATAACCCTTACTTGCAATAACTGCACCAAGCCTGCGACCCATTGACTTCACCAGAATGTTGCATTCTTCATTTGAAATGCTGTTCCAGGCCTTTACTGCAGCCTCTTTCAGTTCTTGTTCGTTTCTGGGGGTTTCTCCCTTCAGTCTCCTCTTCAGGAGGTAAAAAGCATGCTCTATTGGGTTAAGGTCCGGTAATTGACTTGGCCAGTCTCAAGGCTTCTTTATACCTGCGCGGACGGCGACCACGCTGACGTCACTGCGGCTGTCCCTCGCGTAGTTTGCCTTTATACTCGAACGCAACCCACGCGCGCTGTTTTGAAAGTGTGCTGCAGTTCTCCTCCAAGTCGGGGGTGTCGCTACGGCTCGTATTGGATAGGACACCACGGGGTGGAGTTTCCTCTGCATTGTTTTTTTTTTTTGCTGTTTCCGGTAGCCGTTTTTACTTTCCTTTCTGTAACAAGGCAACAACAATAGCGACCGCGACAGAACAAATGGACCCAGATGATACGTTTAATTATGCTCCAAAATCGATCGAGAAGGCGGCGACGTAGATGGTATGTATAACCAAGGGGCACGCTGGTACCTCATCACAGCATGTGACTAAAATGGACCGATCACGAGAGATGATCTCTGCGGCGTTCGACGCGCAGCAACTATTTTTGTCGGGTGCGCAGCAAGCTACGCAGAGGTGCGGACGCTGTCGGCCGCGGGAGTATAAAGAGGTCTTAAGACCTTCCACTTTCCCCCCCGATAAAGTCCTTTGTTGTGTGGGCAATGTTTTGGGTCATTGTCTTGTTTGGATGCATTTTTATGTAAATATAATACTATATTTTTTATATCTTTGAAATCGGAAGTCATGGAAAATGTTGACAACCAAATATGTTATTGTTCAATTTGTGTTAAGAAGGGATTTGATGAAAAAAACAATGCTTGTAATATCTGTCAAAAGTGAAGAAAAATTGCGATTTTGGGATAGGTTTTCTGCCAAAATGAAAAGAACAAATCCATTTAGCAAGAAACATGAAGTAGACACACTATTTGGTTTAGTGGGCCATATAAAATGATATGGGGGTCAGATGTGGCCCCAGGGCCACACTTTTGAGAGGTGTCAAAGGATAAAGTGCAGGATTTTGCGCTGCGGTCGACTTCCAGAGATTGGAGAGCATTTTGGCCAACAGACGGTAATTGCGGTGGTTGCCGTTGCTCAGATCAGCATCCTGAACTCTGTCCAGAACGCCGATCACAAGTCCTTCAACTTGGCTGTTTCCACCCACCGTCAGGCAATCATTAAAGAGGAATGCTCTGCTTTTCTTGACAGTGTCGTAAAACCGCAGCGCATGGGCATGGAGACAATCAACAAGCATAGCGAGGGCTTAGATGCTGGAAGAGAAGCAAGCCAGCGTCGAAGATTCTTCAACTAATTTGTTTTATTGTCTGACTTTTGGAAGGATTGAAGGTTTGTTCTTTGGACACAGCGATCTCTCTCGGCTAAAACGAAAAGAGGAAAGACTCCACTTGACGTTGACTTGAACAACATGACTTGACAAGTCTTGCCTGTTTACATGGGAAAGTCTGTTCTTATTTTTGGGGCATCAACCTGGCAATGTTTTTTGCCATTATTCATCAAATGAAAGCTGGTACCACACAAGGTTTCCAACTTAAAAGATAGGAGACAACTACGACATCTCACTTGAATCTGTCCCTACGGCCATTTCTTTTGTGCCCGGCAGAACACGGAAAGACGGCTCACCTGTCGGAGGGGAAGACGACAGCCGAGTCTCACAGTGTCACAAATCGGGGCATGAAGACGCCAGGGCGTGTGCGCCACATTGGCAGTGCCTTCGGCACTGTCTGACAACACTTGTTCATCAAACTTTGGGAGTCCAGACCTTCCTAACTGGACTTTTTGAGTTTGGACTTCCTTGAGCTAGCTCGTCGTCGTGCTCTCTGTCCACCCGCTGGCCAGTGAATGCCAAGTTGCAGCTGGAGCAGAGCGGGCCGACTCGGTTCTAAAAATCAAAAACAATGCGGCGTGAGCCAGAAGCAGCCTGACGCGGGGCTCTCGGCACTCCGCCGTCCGACTCCTGTGGTTTGAAGGGCCGGGGAGGAAGTAGCTAGTGAGCGGGCGAGCGCGGAAGTCGCGGCGCTGATTTACTCACTTTAAACATCCGCAGATGTCCGGCCAAACAGTGACAAACATTCAACCGACAGTCGCTCGCTCAGTAGAAAAATCAAAACAAAGGTCATGTGACAACTATAATGTTTATGATTATAGTGCCTCGGACAGCCGTGTCTAATATGAGGTAAAACTTTCTGCCGCACTTAATGAATGTCTGTGACGGTGGTCTTATTTTGGCAGCTGGTTGGTGACATCTGTTAAACTTGAACGTGACAAGTGGCTGCCATCTTGGTGGTATTTTCTCAAAAACACGGAATGAGCATTTGCGGTGCCTCGAAAATCCTCCAGAGCAAATAAATTCACAATTGATGACTGTCGTACACGACTGCTCTTCTCAGCAATAATGTTTGACAATTGCACATTTTCAGCTGAGTTTTTATGGCAAGTGACAGCGTTAGAAACGCGGCGGTCATTTTGACGCATCGACTCGGAGAACCCCTCCCGCAGAATTTTGGCCCGTACGAGCTTATTGGTGGATTTTGAAATGAAACTTGCCAGCCAAAGAATTCTGGCTGCGTGGTACTCAGGTTGAAGTGGTCGTTCCAAACAGATTCAGCATTTTGACAGACTGTCATTTTTGGGAAATGTTGCCATGTCTCTAATGCTAGTGATTAGGGATTAGGCAATGAAGAATGATTGACAAGGCAGCAATCATTCACTCATTCCTTACTCACTTACAAAAGGATTTTAGTGGACCTTTTAGGGAACTATCAAGGAGGTCCACAAGTTGAAGTGGCTCTTTCAACCAGACTTGGCATTTAGACAGACTGTCATTTTTGGCAAATCATGTCACGTTTTTAACTCTAGATGACCCGATGTGTTTATTGTATGTCAGTTACAAAAGGCCAAGTGTTATTCTTGAACGTGAACCGCCCATCCTGCGGCCAGTCACCTCAGTGCAGACATTCTTTTCCTTCTTCAGCCGCTTTCCCTCCATCTCACGTTCTCACACACCGTCATTTATCAACAGCGGCAGCCGCTGCAACATTATTACTATTAGCCACTTTGCACTGTTTTCCTTTGAACCAACCAGGAAATGACTTTTAGAAAGTGTACATACACACACACACACACACACACACTCAGATCCCAAAACATCCTGAAGAGACTTAGTGGGGCCTGAAGAGAACTCCGGCTGAAAGCCACACAACAATACTCGCGTTGCGGCCCTGTTGGCCCGACTACCGGCCATTGCAAAAGCAGTGGGAGTCGTGCTATCGTCGCGCTATCACAATCCCTGGCAGGGCCCCGAAAACAATGCAATAAAACCTCGCGCATTACTGGGCACTTGATAAGGTCTTTGAAAAGCCTCCTCCCACCTCATGGAGGCACAATACGCCCAGTCGCAGAAAGCTGGAGCCAAAACCGCCTGGGAACAAGCAAGCGTGCACGCACGAGTCCTGAAGACCTTAAATTCAAACAAATTCTTTTCAAAGTACTTTTCTTTGTGTGTCATATTTACACCTCAACACAAGAAGCCACAAATCACCTGCATGCTCACTTCTTACGATTATTGCGTGTAACTAATGGTTTCCAAACGGTCTCCACGTGACCAAGCGACCAGAACTAAAAGGTTTTGGGTTTCCCTCGATTAGTGTGGTCTCTCCAAGCTTCCAAGTTTTTTTCACCTCAGTATGAGCAGTAGAGGAAACTAGTTTTGTGTGTGGAGGTTTTTTGCTCCAAGTTACCAAACGGGTATTTGTATGTAAAAACAAGGTGTTGCTTTTGGACTCATGTACATTTCAGTCATTTTCTTGACTTAAGTAGTTGTGTTTATTAGTGTGCATAGGTAATGTTGCTTATTTAGCAAGATGCGAGGAAGCAGAGCGCCTGTGAAGTAGCCAGACGACACAAAGGGAGCTTTAGGAGGACACTTCACGCGGCGTGTTTTGGCCACAAAGTTCAGCGGCGTCATTGCGTTACGTGAGCGACTGAAGCTGTGGGAAAGCACCTCAGGTGAGGCCAAGAGGGCACACACGCAACCCTGCACAGTGGCTCAGGTTGCATTCGCGTCATCCGTCGGTGATGCGACACTTTGGGGTGTAGGGTGACTCCTCAAATTGGCGTTGGCGCAGCCAAACGCTTAGAGCGCCTTGTAATGCTGGTCAGACAATGGAAGCGGCCCTGCGAACCCAGGATGACCTCGCCTCATTGTGCCCGCACGCCCCACAAAAAAAAAAAAAAAAAAAAATAGATCTCGGAGCAAGGTGACCAAATAGGTCCGAGTGATTTAAATGCGGCGCAGTACGCGAGTGAGAGTGGCGGAGCCTACGCAAGTCAGGTGGGTAATTCAAGCCCCATGTGAAGTGTCAGCCAACGCGGAAATACAAGACCGTCATTAGACACCGCTCACATTCCGCACGCACATCCGTCCCTCGCCTGAAAAATACCTCCTCGATTGTGTCAAGCTGTCGGCGCTGCTCCCTCCTGAGGGTCTACGAATCAAGCGCACCCCGTTTTGCGGCCCACTTCATTCTGTATTCTTCATGTTGCTAACTAAATGTATTTGGACAGAAAATCTGTTCCAAAATTGCAATTTTGGGGGGCTGAAACTAATGATTATTTTAATAATCAACTAATCTGTCAATTTCTTTTATTTTTTTCAATGAATCTGATTTTTTTTTTTTAATTTCCATCCCTTATTAAAAAACAGAACATTTTTCAAACTAACAGTGCAGAAAACGCACAAACATACAGTGATTTTGATCCGTAACATCCATCATTTTGTTTTCTAAAGTCAAAGCAGATGTTTGCAAATGTCTTTTTTTGATTCAAAACAAAAATAATCTGTCTGCTTTCATGGAGAACTACAGAAATTGGAGAATATTTACAGTGGAGAGACTGAAATCAGAGTTGGACATTTTTTAGTTAATGTCTCAAAAAAATGAACAGATTATCAAAATAGTTGATTTATTAGATAATCGATTAGTTGTCTCTTAACTGTTGCACCTCTACAAGTTTTCTTCACTATTTAGAGATATTACAAGCAAATTCCTTCTTATCTAATCGAGCAATAGCTGAACACTTCATTCCATCATTTTCCATGACTTCTGATTTCAAATTCAGTTTGTTGTTAAAACATGCACACAGTTGGACAACGTTTGGTGGTACCCCACTGGTAAATAAACAAAAAAGCCACAATGATTACTAAAATAACTTGAAAATGATTTATTTTTATTATAATAATAATAATAAAGTCGATAACCTAAAGTTAATATTTTATTGCACAGCTCTTAAGAGGGTATAAAATAAAAGCCTGCCCGTAACTCTCAAAGAGACTTAGCACGTCTCGACAGATATTTTGGCCCACTCTTCAACAGCAAAGTGTTTGAAACCTTCTCAGGTTTGAAGTTTCAGCTTCTTTCACACGTCCAATGGTATTCGAAAACCTCACCCAGATGTTACCAGAACATCGTCCCTGAAGCATTGTGGCTTGGAAATATGCATTTCAGAAAATTCCAGTCTCATCACTTACAAATCGTTTCACTCTCAATTGTGAGTTTTTCCATTCTTTAACCCCAAAACTCTCACCTGTACCTACTGTGAAACAAACAGTAGGCTCACTTACGTTCTGGGGTTTCTTTGCTCAATCCGGCACAGGGTGTTTTGAACCTGTGCCAGGTGGAAAGAAATCTCAAGACTATCAAGGCATTCTGCAGCCAACCCCCCCCCCCCCAGTGCCAGAAAGATTGGTGGCAGTTGCAGGTCATGGCTTTTCCAACAAGAATAATACACAAACCCGAGGAAAAAAATAAAAACTTTCAAGAGTCTTGACAAAAAACCGTTGGACTTGTGGCCTTCAAACATGAGCATGTTACAAACACTTTGCTCACGAAGAGTGGGCCAAAACAGCTGCAGAGACCTGCCAAAGTCTCTCTGAGAGTTCATCCTCAAATCTTTCGATTCCCTCCGAAGATTGTGCAATCAAAATCATTTTTCATTCGTTTGTTGGACCACAGGAGCGTATCGGGGCAATTGCGTCTACGTAATAATATGATGAGGTGATTATATACTTTGACATGATTTTCAGTCTTGATATTGCTCTGGGCGGCACGGTGACCTAATGGTTAGCACATCCGCCTCACAGTTCTGAGGTCCTGGGTTCAAATGCGGCCTCGCCGGTGTGGAGTTTGCATGTTCTCCCCGTGACTGTGTGGGTACTCTCCGGGTGCTCTGGTTTCCTCCCACATTCCAAAATCATGCCTGGTAGGTTCACTGAAGACTAAATTGTCTGTAGATGCGAATGTGAGTTGAAGTGGTCACTTGTTTGTACGTACCCTGCGATTGGGTGGCGACCAGTTCGAGGCGTAGCCCGCCTCTCGCCCGAAGTCGGCTGAGAGGGGGCGCCAGTTCGCCCGCGACCGAGCCTAGTGAGAAGCGGTTAAGAGAATGGTTGGTTGGATGGATGGAGTTTGCTCTGAAGGAAACCAGAAGTGAAAATGAGTTTGACACTCCTGCCCTTGACACTCATCCAAGAATGCAGTTAGCAATGCAGTCTGACATTCATCAACTGGGACCGATCGATCAATCAATCAGTCGGTCATTGTTGGGGGAATTCCTCAGATGAGTTTGGTGCGCAAGAATAGTTTTTTTCCTTGACTTTTTACTTCCTCTCAAAGGTCTCCAGTGAGCCGCGTCCGGGGTCACTGAAAGAACACCAGAATGCGAGCCGCCTGGCGTGTTTTTGCTGGCTGCGGAGAAGCGGATAAAGAAAGGAACCCGGAGAATTCCGCTGGACCTTTGAGGTGTTAGATCGGCACAGAATAATATTTGTTTTGAGTCTTGAGGAGATGCGCTGTTAAGTCTTGAGGAAATGCGCTATTTCAATTCAGTGGCCTCGTGTAACAAGGAGAAACAAACAGAAATAAAGACAGACACACAAACATCAAATTATGTCAGAGAAATAATTTAGTGGGACAAACCGTTTGACATAAATGACATGATTGCATTTCTTTGCTCATTCCCTCAAAACGCTGTGTGTGTGTGTGTGTGTGTGTGTTTCTCACACTAAACACGTCTCAGGCCTCGAAAGAGGAGGGGCAGCTCGAGAATCCATCGAGCCCGAGTCGAAGCGCTCTGTCTGGGCTCGTCTTGACAGCCACAGGGCAGGCACCGACATCTTCCGACTTTATCTTCTCTCAAGTCCTGCATTCTTCTATATGCTCACAAATCCTCCGCAGGCTGGACGAGGAGGAGGGAGAGGAGGAGGCCCCTCACTCCTTCACACGGAACCAAAAAAGAGGTTGACGACATCAACGAAAATGGAGCAGATGTGAAATATTCCAGAGGCCTCCACATGACATTGGGGATGAGTCTTTTCTTTTTTTTGTGCTCCCAGACACCCAACCAGAACGTGTCGTGGTCACTGTTGTGTCCTTCAGTTGAAGAGAATGGAGTCGGGATCTCTGTTGGCTATCTGCGCCATGTGTTTGAGAATGTCCTTTTTGGTGATAATGCCCAGAAGCTTCCTAAGCACACAGCCAGACAAACAGGAGAAAAAATACAAGCGCAATGAGCCCAGGCCAAACAACAAGTCCACCACAGGAGCCCGTCTCGGGGCCTTTTCGGCCTCGCTTGGAATCGTGTTGACCAAAGGGAAGTCAAGTGTGATGGGGAAGGAGGACAAAACGAGCCCGACGAACCCACGCCGACTTGGAAGGAAAACACGAAAGTGCTTAGGGGAGAATTATGGTGACAGTAAGAGCTCTGACAGCCTGCCTTCCTGACTGCCTTCCTTCCTTCACTCATATGGAGCGACTAGATTCCATGACTGACCCATGCCAGATAATTGACCAAAAAAAAAACAAAAAAAAAAACAACTGGATCCTTTTGGAAAACATCCCCCCCCCCACCCCTTTATTGTGCGTACCTTCAAAGACAGCTTCATTTATACAGACACAGCGATGACCAACGATGGCTACCACCTGCATACGCTTTCTTTTCAAATAAGTTTGCATTTGAGCAAAAAGGAAAACTCAGGGGGGTTAAAAACAAAACTGAGCCATTAAGCTTGGAAATCAGAACGTTTTTCACTAATCCTGCCAAACTAGAAGACACAAACGTGTTGTTCCAGCATATTGTCAGTTCACAAGTGCAATTGAGAGCAAAAAAAATAAAAGTACAAGTTCATTGCCATCGCAACATTTCAAATGTTGCACTAAATCTAATTTCACAACACTCGAACCCGCTGGCACAGAAGACTGATTGGCCAAGTCGGGGTTGGCGTGCGTGTGTGCGCTCACCCGTTGTGTGTGACCAGGCACTGTCGCAGGCCCAGTTTGCGGAAGATGTCGACGGTGATGTCCATGGGTGTGTGGTCCGTGACGGTGAAGGGGCTGAGGTCCAAGATGCCCCGGAGGCGGAGGTCAGGGGGGGCTTCGGGGGCCTGAGTGGGGGCGTGCTGGCTAAAGAGCACCCGGGATGCACTGACCACGCCCTCCTGCCGCTGACGGGCATTATCTGGACCAAAGTGAGAGCACAAACGGATTTTATTTTTTTTGACAACATGGACACAGATACACAAACAAACGCATACGCACGCACCAATGGATATGAGCAGATCTCTTCGGAGCACAAACCCCACCAACCTCTGGGACTGCTGTGAGACGACCACAGGAAAGCCGCTGAAGCGTGTGCTCTCCACCAGCGCCTGCGTTTCGACAAGGTCACCCAGGGTCACGTCGACGTCAGGGAACACGCAAACACCATTCGCACACAATTCAGAGGCTTCTCTGATGACCCTTTTCTAACCTGAGCACAGACGGGGACAACGAAGAAACTCCACACTGGAACCCCCGAGCTCAAAAGTAGGAGGAGAGGCGCTACTCGCTCGGCCAGCGTGCTTCCTCTCAGTCAAATCATTTCAGGGAAAGGGCCGAGACGACAAGTGGATCTCCAATTGAACTCTTGCAAATCCAAGTATCCAACTCACTGATTGTGACCTCACCCGCAGCTTGACCGAAAGCAGTTCAAATACTTTGTTACTGTACTTTTGTCAGATATTCAGGTAGCTGTACTTTACGTCATTATTTATATTTTTGGCAACTTTTACGCCACTACAGTTCTTAAATAAAACTTATACTTTTACTCAAACCTCAGCGAGGACAAAAGAAAATCCAAAGAAATTGTTTCTTGACGTAAAGCCAATAGCGCAGTCCCGCCTCTGTTCATGTGGTTGCCAACAACAAAATCCACACATCTTCCAGAGGAGCCCTTAGCTGTGTTGTAGAATCCTCAGCTACCATGGGCCCCCCGACGTCATACAGAAGCGACGGTTTCTGTTGTTGGAATACTGAATTCCAGCGTAGGGGATGTCAGAACTTATGATTTATAGGTTTAAGTACAGCAAATGTCAGTTCATTTCTTTCTACTTGTACTTTGGCTCAAATGTGGCTTTCGGGTACTTTATCCAAGACTGCAAGCGACGGCGTGCGTACCTCCACCTGACCCAGCGTCATGCCGTCTTGCGTGAGCACGGCCAGGGCGGGGTCCGCCCTCCTGGGCCTCATCACGTCTTCGGCCAAGCTGCTGTGCTCAAAGTCCTCTTTGGGCTCCAGGAAGGGGTAGCCGTTGAGGCGGATGTGCGCCTGATGGGAGCGGGAGCAAACTCTGACCTGGAACTTGGAACACACGCAACGCGCACTCGCCGCCTCACCTCGTAGATCCCCTCGCGCCCAAAAGCGTCCGCCACCCACTTGCTGGTCATGGTGGCGGCCATGAGCGGCACGATGTACTCCAGGCCGCCCGTCAGCTCAAACATGATCACCACCAGTGACACGGTCATGCGCGTCACGCCGCCTGTGGACAGGAAGGACCACGTCAGAAGAGACCCGCAAGCGTACAGGCGGGCTGGAAAACAAAAGGAGACCAAACATTGAGGCCGTGCAGTTACAGTAGGGCAAACTTGGCCCACTGACAACCACCTGACCTTGTGTGCAGGAAACATGCACAGTGAGTAGGCTGTACATCAACATAAACTAGGCAGTGAAACATACTTGAAGGGAACAAAATTGTAATACAAAAATCTCACTTATCGGTGACATTGTGTGATATCTGGTAACATTCAAACGTTTCAATGTAAAAAAATAAATAAATAAAAAAAATTTGGATTTATAAAAGTGACCATTTCTTATTCAACTTGTTGTCGACATGGAAAATAATCTTTCAAAAGAAAAAGTGTGACACCTTGTAACATTCAACTTTTGTTGCATTTGTATTTTCAATTTCCCACCCAAAACAGCGTGCTAATCTAGCTTCCAACATGGTCACTTTTTCTCATCACGTTTTCATGCGGGCTGTGTTTCATTTCATCATAAATGCAGAGGGCCAATAAAAAACGTGCAGCAGACGTTAAAATCCATGCGTGCATCTGTGAGTGCGTGCGGACGACGTCCGCATGTTGCAACATCGGCTGACCTGACAAAATTGTGCAAGCCGCACTGCCAAAAGCCTCGGCGCGTCGATGCGAGCCATCAATCGCGTTTCCGGCAGCTTCCCGCATGACTCCTCGAGACGCAGCAGCGCACTCTAGTGACCGGAGTATGGAAGTACACCTGTGCCATCTACGTGTCCAGCATATAAAGACAGTAGCACTGTCGTGGCCTTTTTCGTCAAATATAGGTGTGTGTGTGTGTGTGTGTGTGTGTGTGTGTGTGTGTGTGAGTGTGTATACTGCATGTGAGTCAGTTGGCCATTTTGTGGCGCTGCTGGACTATGTCTCGAGTGTAGCTGCGTGGAAAGCATTTTGAAAAGTAGTCAACCAGCCACGGTCCCTAGAAAAGCAATATATCCCATGACAGACTGAGCAAATACAAAACAAACTTTGATTTTGGGAAGGAGACCAACTCAAAGGGGCGCCTCGAAAATATCGTGAATGTAGGTTATGTGGCCTGCTTATAGCTCAACGGATCCTTTTTCCACACGACTTGTTGCTGCGGACAGACGCACCGCACAGCACTCCAACTCTGGCGCGATGGCAAAGAGCCAAGGAATCCATCCATCCATCCATTTCCCTCACCGATTATCCTCCCGTTGGGTCGCGGGCGTGCTGGAGCCTATCCCAACTGACCCTGAACAGTAGTGTCATCCCAAATACGCATGCATGCAAACGCATTATCGTTCGCCACTGCCTGTTGTATCAGGTGCGTTGTTTGAGAGTCTGTGTGACGTTTTTTCGTGAAACGGTTGCCGCGTGGCGCTAGTCAATTTCGCATTCGTCGGCCACCAAAAGTGGGTGCAAAAATAATAATAAATAAAATAAAACAGTGTGGCAGAAGTGCTGCGTGAGTTGCTTGAACGCTGCTGCCGTAAGTAACGTTCATTTGATCATTTGCTTTGTCAAGTCTACTTCACGATCGACCTCTGTGTTCTACTGAGCAGTTTGCTTTCAACTGTGGCTTTTACAAACTGTCCAAACAATAAATTACAGACGTATGTGTGTGTGTTTTGTTTTTCCTGTATTGTTTCCCCCCTATTGCAATATATATCGCAGGGTTAAAAAAATATCCCAATGTCATTTCTTTCCAATATCGTGCAGCTCGATGTGAGCTCATTTAATACAGCCAAGCGTTGCGAGCGAGAACCTATGCGTGCTGTTTGTCGAGGCTGCAGCATGACGTCGCTACGACGCCTCCATATCATGATAGCAGGCGGAAACTAATTGCAACCTATCAAACGATTCCTTTTTACACACACATCTTGTCTCCTCACACACGCACGCAAACACATACCCTGATAAATTAGCATCATACCATTACAAGCCTACTCCATACATAATCCACATTTTTGGAATAGTCAATATAACATGATTAGAAATTGTATTCCTCCTCATCCTTAATTCTGTTCATTCTCTATTTGTTGCAAGAGATACAATTCTAGTGGTCGACAGGTTAGCATTTCTGAGGACCCGGGTTCAAATTCGGCCCCGTGCCTGCGTGGGTTTTCTCCGGGAACTCCGGTTTCCTCCCACATCTCAAAAACACGCAGGCTAAATTAAATGGTTGTTTATTTAGATGTGCCCTGCGACTGGCTGGCGACCAGTTCGGCTGGGTACCGCGCCTCTCGCCCAAAGGCAGCTGGGATAGGCTCCAGCACGCCCGCGACCCACGTGAGGAGAAGCGCTATGGAGATACAGTTCTTTTCATGTTGTCTTCAAAGGGCAAAACGAAGGCCAAATAGTCTTTACTATTGAAGTTGTATTTCATAGTTTTATATGTTCCACACCAAGTTGATATGACTGGACTGTATTGTTATTTATGTGTTTCATTTGACACATAAATAAATGCACTAAACGGCTACGTTGCCATAAATGGGCTTCCAGAGGTGAAGACAATTCAGAGGATGGCGCTCAAAGCATCGTGTGTAAAGTCTTTCCTCTTTCCCCCCCCCCCCCCCCCCCCCTTCATTTTGCATTTCCGCATCTTCTCAAAGCACAACCGAGACGTCATCCACACATCGTCGTACTTGTCCTGAAATTCCTCCCGACCAATCAGATCTAGCTAGTAGGTAGATACGCCGTCGTCTCACCGAGGCACGCGGCGGCGCCCACCATGGCGTAGAGGCCCGGCGTGATGCAGTCGGTGCCGGGCGAGCACCAGCCTCGGAAGAGGAGCCAGTCGCGGTTGTAGTAGGCCAGCTGCTCCATGCCCACGCCCAGCAGCCTCCCCGCGATGGCACCCACCGCCATGCTGGGAATGAACAGTCCTGACGGAACCTGCGCATACACACACACCACAGTGACTGCATTATTACTCGCCAACAGATTTCCACATCTTTTTTCTTCTTGAGTGAAGTCTTCATGACCACAAGCAGTGGCTCACAGCTCACGTTCGCAAACTTTTTGGTTTTCCAAGGACCCCCTCGTAATCCAACTACCACGTGTACCCCGAAATGCCAAACAAATTAAAAAGTTGCCTTTTGGGGGGAAGAAAAATGACATTAAAAAAGTTACAATCAATTCATATTTTGTTCGAGTAAAAAAAAGTTGCCGTTATGAGAATAAAGTTGTGTATTTTAGGATAAAAAGTGGTGATCTTAAGTTTAAAAACGGAAGAATGTCATTTTCATAAGTCAACTTCAAAATTACAACTTTACTCTCATATTATGCCTTTTATTCTACAAGGGTTGCTTTGAAAAAAAATACAGCCTTTGTTCTCAAAAACATGGGAACCCTGCAATCCTGTCACGATATGCCTTTTTTTCTTAAAAAAAGGGTTAGGACATAAAAGCACATTTATAGGAGGATATGTCACAATGCCGGCACAGTGGACGACTGGTTAGCACATCTGCCTCAACAGTTCTGGGGACTGCCTGTGTGGAGTTTGCATGTTCTCCCCTTGCCTGGGTGGGTTTTCTCCGGGCACTCCGGTTTCCTCCCACATCCCAAAAACATGCATTAATTGGAGACTCTAAATTGCCCGTAGGTGTGAATGTGAGTGCCAATGGTTGTTTGTTGCTATGTGCCCTGCGATTGGCTGGCGACCGGTTCGGGGTGAAACCCGCCTCCTGCCCTAGCTGGGATAGGCTCCAGCAGCCCGCAACCAGCGTGAGGATAAGCAGTAAAGAAAATGGATGGATGGATGGATGGATATGTCACAATTATGGCAGAGCTTTTAATGAGTCCAAAGGTAAGGTAGGAATGAGTCATGATGTTTGTTTTATTGGTTCCCATATGCAAGTGTGCACTTTCAAATGAAATGAACTCAGTTTGACAACCAGTGGGTTAGGTTACTCTGAAGCAAAATAAGAACAAAGAAAGGGGAAAGTAGAATGAAATTACCATCATCTGTCTCCATAAAACGCATTTGAAACGAAGGAAACAGAAACGTGCGTGTGTGAGACCTTCATGCCAAACGTGATGACGGTGATGACCATCTTGAAGAGCAAGGCCAGAGCCAGCTGCCACAGAGCGGTGTAGAGACCTTCCCCTGCTGGCCGGTCCGCCTGGCTGTCCCCCACGCCGGTTTGGGACGTGTTAGTGGGCTGGTGGGGGGGCGGCACGGCGGCACTTAATCCATCGCAACACAACAACAAGACAAAAGTGCACACCCACCTGTTTGTATCCGCAGAGCTGCGAGGAATCGAGCAGCGAGCAATCATTGAAAAGTTCTGAAATGAGCTCGGCTCCGCTCATCCTGGTGTAGCCGTTTGGGAAAGCCAGCAAGGCGGTCAGCGCCGCCACCAACAGGACCTCCATCACCGGGTAGTGGCCCAGACGGGTCGACTTGCCTGGTGGGGACGCACGCACGGTCTTAAAAACGCACGCACGCACGCACACACACACGCAGGAGCACTCACGTCTGCGGCACCACGCAATGTTAGCCTTGATGAAGAGCGCCCCCCACAGGCCTCCGAAAATGCCCAAGAGGACGAAGGGCGCCAGCTCCACCAGGTGCCAGGGAGAGTGAAACTCCACGTAGAACAGAACCAGTCGGCTGTTGCCAAACGGGTTGATGGAGCGCAGCGTGAAGGCGGCCACCAGGGCAGCAAAGAACGAACGCCACAGAGTTTTCAAAGGGAAGTAGTAACTCACCTGTGCCACGCAAGAAACACGTTTTACACACCTGGGCACGAAGAGTGAAACAAACACTCCTCACCTCCTCCAAGCTGAAGAGGACGCCGCCGATCGGAGCGCCGAAGGCCACCGACACGCCCACCGCCGCCGCCGCCGACAACACCTGAGCGAGAGCACAACGGGCAACTTTCACCGGGGTTGCGGCCGGCGGCCTTCTCAAACGCGGAGCCGTTACAGGGGAGGGGCCTCTCCTAATCCTCACGTCAATTAAATATGACCGCCACGTGCACCGAGAAATGCCAACAGAATGGAAAACTTTTTTTCTTTACTTTCGACAAATTCTTAGTCTTCATGTTCTGAGAATAAAGACGATCGTGTTTGTTCGAAACAACAAGCCATCACCTTTTGTGGGGAAACATTTTGTAATGTTACAAACCTAAAATCAAGTGAATTTCAAAAACACAACTTTACTCTTATAAAATTATGTCTTTTATTCTGGAATGGACACCATCCAGCCATCCATTTCCTGTACCGTTTTATCTTCACAAGGGTCGCAGGCGTGCTGGAGCCTATCCCAGCTGACTCCGGGCGAGAAGCGGGGTACACCCTGAACCGGTCACCAGCCAATCGCAGGGCACATATAAACAAACAACCATCCGCGCACACATTCACACCTAAGGACAATTTTGAGTCTTCAATCAACCTATCCTGCATGTTTTTGGGATGTGGGAGGAAAACGGAGTGCCCGGAAAAAACCCACGCAGGCGCGGGGCCGGGATTTGAACCCCGGTCCTCAGAACTGTGAGGCAGATGTGCTAACCAGTCGTCTACCATACCGCCAGAATGGACACCCTTATTCTCGAGAAGGACGACAGGATATTCTTGAAGAATTTAAGCATTTTGTTCATGAAAAAAATAGGACTTCATTCCTGTAAAAAAAAAAAAAACAAAACACTTTCTTCATTTGGAAATTTCAGATTTTTGTGATGATCCGTCACAATCAGAGCTATTAATTGGACCCGTGACGTGTAAGGTTGTAACACGGACCTCTCTCTCAGCTGAAGACGCGGAGTATGACGTTTGGACACACTATATACGAGCCTTCATATGTCGGGGGATACTCGTATCCAGTCCATTTGGCCGGGATTCAGCAGTCATGCGTGGCGTCTTTGTTTATCATAAGCTAAGGTGAGGAAAAGTCATTGGTTTCCTGTGCTTGTCCCCTTATGTAGGTATGCACTTTAAATGATACAAAATAATCATTGATTGCCATTTATGACTTTACCGACCCCCGAGCTAATGGCCGCTCTACAGTTTGTATTTAGGGCTACCTCTCTCCGCTTAGCCTCGTTCTTGCGGTATTTGGTGAAGAGGTGACAAAGGATGTTAGCGCAGCAGCAGGCTACGTGGACCAGCGGGCCTTCCTTGCCCAAGCTGAGCCCGGACGACACGGCCAGGACCAGCGTGACCGTCTTGATGATCAGCGTCCACTTGCCCAAGTACCCGCGGATGATGAAACCGCTCAGGATGGTTTTGATCTGCAGACGGTAGACCAAAGTCACAAGAACTGAGGAGACAAAAAAAAAAGAGCAAGACAACGTGGCCCCAGTATAACCCTGCAGTTGTCGCCACTTTTTAAACTTTCAATTGTTTTTACAGTGGACAACTAAGTCCTAATTTAGATCTCTGTGGCTTCAGTGCAGTACCATGCTAGGGCACAACATGCATGCACTGAGCTCTGCTGGAAGGCATGCAGCGTGATTAAGAGGAAGAAGAACAGGTGGCATAGTACCCCGTTTTGCCATTTTTTTGTTTGTTTGTTGATTCCATGCCGCAGCCTCAGAGTATTGCTGTACAAGGCTCGAATCAAGCGGTCTCACAAAATTCTAAATTCACATTTTTCACCTCATAAAACACATTGAAAAGCAAAACTGCCAATCACAGATTGTTCGCTGTGCTCAGCAGATGCACAGAAGTGACAACGCGATTACCTCGTTACCAAAAAGGTAGAAGTGAAGCGAAGCTTGGTTGCTGGCGCGGGAAGGGCAAAGCTGACTTCATAAGACAAATCCAAGAGCAAAAGATGGAAAATGGCGAAAGTGTGGGAGCATTTCATAGCGAAATGCAAGGAGAGCACCCGTGACCTTTCTCTCCGCCGAAGACGGCGAGTATGACGTTTGGACACACTCTATACGAGCCTTCATATGTCGGGAGGGTTCAGCCGTCATATGCGGCGCGGCGTCTTTGTTTATCATAAACACCGTATTTGGCAACCGGTTCAGTGCGGCCGCTGCCGCCATTCACGTTTACAGAGCAGCTGGTGAGTGCGCGAGGTGCATTCACGGACACTGCGTAAACGGAGCTGAATATGCTATTTTGTAATACTATACTATAACAATTGCAAAAATGGATTACTCGGTATATTATTTGTATCGGAATGCTTTAGTTAAAACATTGTACGATCACACTGTAATAAAATGGAATTCATTTTGTTTTGTAATATAAGAATAGATCAGATCAAATATTTTGTCAATACAGGCAGCCAGAGCTGCAATGACTTCAAAGTTATCAATGTCCTTTCACCATCGGTCCTGTCATACTGTGTTGCGTGTTTTTGTTTGCACATCAAGGACAAAAGGCTCGTTTTTGTTTTAATTCCTCATTTTAAAAAAGACCATTCACAACACGTTTTTCCTCATGTAGGGTAGGGAAAGCTGCAGATGGCTACCAATGTGGACTGAATGGGTGGCAACATGGGGGAAATGAAACGCCAGTATTTTGAGGGCAATAACACGTCAGCAACATATTGAGAGAGAAAGAACTATCAACTCGTTCATTTTTGGAACGGTGATCGAAACTTTTTTTACCGCGTAGAAAAAGAACTTTCCAAACACTGATGTTCCTTACATACAGGGAGGGTGCTTCAAAGTTTCGCTCAGTGTCGTCACTGTGACATATGGCCAGTACACGACCATCTGATCTGTAAGTCGCTACACTTTGAGTCGTGTCGGTGAAAAACATGGGAGGAAGAGGAATAACGAGTAAAATGGGTTTATGCACCCAAACGGAAGAGGGTTTCGGAGAATACTCGGATACTAAAGTATTCGATAGCTGCAACCGCACATTCAATTCCTCCATTATAGTGTCGTATTTTTGTTTCATAAAATTCCTGCTTCGGGGCCCTGTGCAATAAACCTGCAAAAAATTGCTTGCTCCTCAAAATTAGAAAGTTGCTCCTCAAATGAAGAAATGATTAGCAACACTGTTTCTCAAAGCATAAAACAATATTTCAAGCCTTGTTTGTATGCTCTGTTTGTATGTGTTGCTGCCCCGTGTGCGTTAAAGTATCAGCTGTTTGAAGGGTTACAATGACCCTAACACCTATGCTACAGGTAACTGCCGTTAGCACGTCTATGGCGTTTCCAATCACAAGTTAGCATTAAGCTACAGACTTTTGATATTATATGGTTTGGTTGTACACTTGAGTGTTTCGATATACAATGTTGAATTCTCTTTAGTTTTCTGCGTCAGTTTTATAGTCCACTTCAACTTCAACTTTTAAAGCAAGCGCGCTTTACCCCTTATTTGGAGAACTGGCACTGAACAAGCAACTCTTTCAAAGTGTCTTTTCTATGTTTAAAGTGTGCGTTTAAAGCATATAGGTGGTGTTTTTTATATTGTCTCTCTATATGGCAGATTTTCACCTGCTGTGGTTCAGGGTCTGGACAGTTTCCCCTGTAAAAACTGGAGTCGATTAGCCTGATGTACCTAATGTTATGGCCGTTAAATGTGCGCACAAAATGGCCTGCCAAGCTGGAAACGTCGCCGTGTATGCGCGCTTTGGGCAAAACTGACCCTTCAACTCCAGAAAGAAAAACACAAAGGCTTGAAAAGGAATGTTCTGGAGATTGGACTCACCTCAGGTATTCCCGAGCCGCACGCGTATGGAGCGAACGCCCGCACCAGTGTCACGGCCAGGAAGGCGAACAGAAGAGCCCAGAACATGTACATCATGTAGTTGACCGTGTAGGCAAAGGCCCCCTGAGGAACAGCACACACACACACACACACACACACGAACACGCCAACATGAGCGCAGGGGCCTTGTATACAGTTGAGGAAATCATTCCTCGATTTCGTAAGTCTACCCGCTAACAAAGACACTGGTACCACTTTGCAGCAGCCTTTCAGACACAAAATGAGTCAGCCCAATTTGTCTCAGATTTGAATTACACTGCATGTGCTAAATTGATGTATTTACATGTAGAGTGGACCCCCGCTGCATTCCACTACGCAAGTTTGGTTGAGCAGTCAACTAGTTTGAAGGTTTTCTTGGTGTTTACGGCCGTTTGTTGTCTCAAAGAGGCGCGACAATACAATAGGTACCACACATACTTGGACACAGTATATTGCCACAAGAAAAGTATTTTCAGACTTTTTCTGCCATGTGCGAGAAAAGGTCCTCCTCCCAGACTGTGCAAACCGAACGACGTTTGCAAAGGCAATCCTGTTCGCGCCCGATTTGTTGATCAGCTTCCGCATCAGTTTGTGTGAGCAAGCAAGCTTGCGCCCGTTTTTGCACTCGCAAGCCTTTCGTAAATGCGGGGCGCGGGGTGTCGTGAAAGCTCGCAGGCAAAGTCTTGTTTCCTCTCATTGAATAGGAAGCAAAACTAACGGTGCGAAACAGCCAGTACCTCGGCGGTCCCGGTGATGAGCTGGGCCCAGCTCTGCCACTGAGGACAGCGGTCTCGCTCCTGGAAAGTGGTCTGGTTGGACGTCCAGCAGCAGTGTTCGTGGTTGAACCAGAAACCCGCCAGACACACGCCGCCCTTCATGTCCGTCAGCCAGTGGGCGGCGATGTCGATGCCGCCCGCCACAGCGCCTGGCGGCGCGAAAGCCACGACGGCGAACTCTGGTCAACGGGAAGAGACCAAGGCGAGGGCGGAGGCCGGACCGCGCGTACCTGACATGAGGCCCACCAGAAGCATGAGCAGCCAACCCGAGAAGGCGTCACTGACGCTGAGCAGCAGAGCCGACACCGACTCTTTGCTCTTGTTGCTAATCTAAACAAACAAAACAGACACAAAAGCAAACCGAACACCTTCAAAAACATATCACAAAAGAGCCGCAAACACAAACATACACATAAAAACACCCAAATAAAAAGCCCAAAACAAACCCAACCACCCAAAAGAAACAAGGCCAGAACGGACCTCTCGGTGCCGGTCGCGGTCCTTGCTCTTCTCGCGGACCCAGTCGATGGTGTTGAAGTCCTCGTAGGTGCCCACACCCGGCACCGGGTCCTCCAGGAGGTCTGCCGGTTTGCCGACGCCGTTCACAGCTCTGCCACCCCCGCTGCCGTACCCCTCGTAACCTCCTGGGGGAGCCAGATGGACGGAGGCACTGGGTCACAACAACAACAACAACAACAACAACAACAACAACTGTTCCCCTCTTCTTTGTCTTTGCGTTTCCATGGAAAGGCCTTTGCGCATTTCTTCCAGATTCTCGATATCCAGCTTAAGGTCCGTGTACTAGTATGCTCTTTGTTCTCACATGTACAACAACGGTGTCTTACTAGTCATGTTTTTCCACAACAGTATGACATTTCTACACACAAGTAAAACATACTACTCAGACAATGGCATTTTACTAGTGAGGCAAAACGACTAGTACTACTTAGTAGGGTACAGGAGGCTACGAGTGTGTGACACATGCCTTCTAGTTGGGCCTGGCAGTGTTACTCGTGCAGAAAAGCTGTTTACTATTCCAGTTTAGTTGTGTATAAGGAGAAGGCCAAAAGTGGCACTATTAGTGGAAAAGGCTACGAGTAAGACAGTCGTATGCTGGATTGTCTTTCTAATGAGGACAAAGAGCGCACTAGTATATGGACCCCAAGCTGGAAATCATTTCTCGTCATTTGGGAGTCAGGAACGATGAATCAATGCAAACACAGTTACTGCGTTGGCAATCACGAACTAATTCCTCAAATGGATTTGAAGTGGACCTTTTAAGGAACTATCAAGTTGACACGGCCAACCCACCCAGACTTTGCTTTTTTCAGTTCACTGCGGAGGAAGTGAAAAAACAAAAAGACCGACCGGACCAGTTCCACAACTTGGATTCAGCTCAACACTCCTACGACTAAAACGTGGTCTGGACGAGACCAAAGGAAACGTGAGCCTTTGACCCAAAGGATCTCCGCGCTCTGCTCGTTATCTTTCCACCTTTGTACACAGAGCGCTCTCACACCCAGCACGTTGTCTGAGCTCTTCGTCCCGCGGATCCTTCTAGAGCCCAAAAGGTGAACAAAAAGGAAACTAGACGAGTCAAAACCAAGGCGAAATGTGGTCGGACCTGCTCAGGAAGAAACCTTCCAGAAACAAAATAAATAAATCGAACTGAGGCTCACACGCAGCCATACGTCGAGAAGTTACTTTGACAACGCTCGGCTACAGGTGGTGCTATTGATGCCAAAGTCTAGGCCATATTAGCCAATCAGAAAGCCGAACGGTCAATGGTCAGAATGGTCCGAGTGGACCGACAGTGACGTGGACACATGGTTAATGCCACACTTGAACACTTGTCACATGAGGCCGTTTTCAAAATAACAAAAATTACAACGCCGGGGTCAGGTTTGCGTCAGTGGCGAGTACCAGAACTGAGTGGCGGGACGTCGTCCGTGGAAGAGAAATCCAGCGTGACCCCGCCGATGTCCACCATCTCGTCGTCGTCGTCGTCGTCCTCGCCGCTGCTGCCGCCGCGGTGCTCCATGACGGTCGCGCCTGTCATGTGACCACACCAAAGGTCAGATTGGGGTCAAAGCACTGCAGACATGACCTCCAAACGCACCATCTCCACCAAGCCTTGCGGACCACATGTGGCTCATTGAAGCGTCCTTGTTCATAGACGTGTGACACCGAAGACAAAAACATAACAGAAGACGTCTGTCAGCGGTGTCGAAAGTGCAGATGTTACTGGCAAGTAACAGTCGTTCTACCAGGCCACTGAATTGTCTTTCTCGTGAGGATGCGTACTAGTACATATAGTCACTTCTAGATGGAAATCAATTCGAGTGATTAAGGAGGTAAGGAATGATGAATGATTGCAAACGCAATCATTCAGTCATCCCTGACTCCCAAATCACTACAAAGGGATTTTTCACTTTTTTCGAGACTATCTACTGTAGGTCCCTCGTCGAAGTGGCCAATCCAACCCCACTCAGCAACTCTGACAGATTGTCATTTTTGGGAAATGCCAACATTTGCATGAAAGAATATGTTGGGAAAAGGCAGATCTCGATGAGGATTTGTTTGAAACAGGTCAGCTCTCACCGGGCAATGGCTAGAAAAGGACACGTTTGTCGGAGAGAGACAAGTGGAGAAGACAATTTGTTGGAAAATGCGAATGCAGGAGACAAGTGACACGTTCAAGGCACATCTTACCCGTGGGAGAAGACAATGTCGGCAGGCCGACGAAGTCTCGTGACTCGGATTCAGTTCCAAGTCTTCGGATCTTCGTCTTCTGTAAACGAAAGAAAGCTGCTAAACCGCTAAAATCTCGCGTCGTTGTCGCCCGTCATAGAACAGCTACAAATCAAGTGAGGGGCCCTTAACGTTCATAGAACGAAACCTTTGGTTCAGATGTGTCCTCGTCGTCTGTGTTGTGTTTTTCTTCTTAAATTAGCTCACTACTCGCAGCTAAACACGCGCACAAACAGTTGTTGAGTTTCAACAAAACTGACATTTTTTCTCTTCAACCTTTAATACAATACACGTTGCCGTAAAAACTACAAAGCCCAAATATCTATGATTTACCTTTGACGTAATTTAATCCGTTGTCACTTGTTCAGCTTTGTTGTGAAGTCCTTTTACTTCCGGAAAGCGCGTCCGCCCACCTCTTGACAGGAGCAGGATGGCAGGAAAAGCAATCGAGTTCAGAGCCGTCGACGCCTCTGCAAGTAGGTCAGTGGAGCATTTGGACTCTTCGGCAGCGCCTTCATCAACATTGTTATCAAATACGGATTTTTACATCACATTCCTGTTTAAAGATTACCCTTTTCGGACAACGTGTCTTTTTCAAACAAATTCTCATCTCGTTTTGTTAAACCAATTTGTTATTCTTTAACAAATGTATTTTTCTAATTTTCTCAACTGCATTTGTAGAGCACTTTTTAAAAACACAGCTGACATATATATATATATTTATATATATATATATATATACATATATATATATATATATATATATATATATGTATACATATATATATATATATACATATATATATACACACATATAAACATATATATATATATATATATATATATATATATATATATACACATATAAACATATATATATATAAATATATAAAAACACACATATTATATATATATATATATATATATATATATATATATATATATATATACATATATAAACATATATATATATACACATCTATAAACATCTATATATATATATATATATATATATATATATAAAAATATACAGATATAAACATATATACATATATAAACATACATATATAAACATATATATATACATATATATATATATACACACACACATACACATTAATATAAACATATATATGTATATATATATATATATATATATATATATATACACATATATACACATATATATATATACATATATATGTTTATATATACATATATATATATATATAAACACACACACACATATATATATATATATATATATATATATATATATATATATATATATATATATATCAGTCAGAGAATAACTATAACCTGAGAATCATTGACACGTTTTTGCGCAGCAAGATCAGACCCTGACAAATGTGCACGAGACCTCTTAGGTAAACAAGCTGATACTTACTACACAGTTGGAGTGCATCTAAAAAGAGCACATAAATTCATCATGTGACATTGCCAAAGAAAATACTACATTAACAGAACAGTGCAGCGTTATGTCCGATAACAAACAAATAGTGACTTGAATACACGCACTGCCTGTCACTGCTCGCGCTCGTCTCGCCGCGGGAAGGAGAGGTGAGGAAGAGGCGATCGTACTTGCCTCTTGATTGACAGCGGTAAAAGCCAACAGAAGTCAGCAAACAAGCCGACCCCCACCTATATACATCCCGCTAACCTTTTAACGAGGGCAGGCAGGACTATTGTTCCGCTTTTGAAATATTCCTTTAGATTTGATGTCTTTTTCTTGTCATTCTGGCCCTTTTCTGACAAATTCTCGATAGATTTGTCCTTTTCTAACAAATGTGACCTTTTTCACTACTTGGTGTCGACATTTGTCAGACTGAATGCTCCACATTAGAGCAGCGATGTCATAATAAATATACAGTATCTATAATCTTGAAAAAGTCCGAACCGGTGGGGAGAAGCTCCTTGGTGTCTATTTCGACTTCCGGCGGGGCGAGAGCACAAAAAGCAACACAACAAGAGTGTAATGCCAAAAGCGGCAGATTTTATTGAGTGCACAAAAAGAAAGTGTTGTGGACGTCACATGCCTTCACAACAGGAAGAATGCGCACAGTATTTCAACAAATCAAACAGCAGTTATGTGAAGTAAGAACTCTGCGGAGGACAGAGAGGACGGCTGCGTTTGGAATCGCCGGCTAACGCCACATTCGCACCGAGCGACTCGGCTTTCGGAAAAGATTGACCTTCTTCCACGTCGACGAGACACAGTAAGGCAGCGACGCTAGCGGCCTTTTGAGTGGACACGCTCAAACCAATTCTCATTTGGATTTGTCAAACAGATTCTTGCCCTGATCGGACGGTTTTCGAACCAATTCTCCTGGAAATCTGAGCCTTCTCCAACGCATTCTCATCTTGAAAGAAATGTGTCCCTTTCGAGAAGAAAAAATAATCATCATAATCCCATCCAGATCTGAGCCTTTTCCGACACATTCTCATCTAGATTTGTGTTTTGGGAACAAATTTGTCCTTTTGGAACAAATTCTTTTCCAACAACTTGTCACCATGATTTGTCTTTTTCCAACAGATTGTCAAGATCTGACCCTTCCTCACAAATGTTTTACCAATTCACATTTGGATTTGTCCTTTGCAAACTCATTGGAATTCTTTTCTGGAGATTGCCATTTGCGACGATTTCAAGCACAGCCTGAGCGCGAAGAGATGCGAGTTCTAATTGGCGTCCGAATGTCCTCCGGTACAAATGGGAATTCGAGCAGAGCAAGAAGGAAAGCTGTGCCTAAGAGAACAACTCGAGGCTTGTAGCCAATGAGCAAAAAGGAGGAAATGGGGCCTGGCTGGAAATAGAAAAGAGGTTACATTCCTATAATAATTGACTAATTAGGCTCTTGTTACCAGTTAGCAAAGCGTCAAAGGTGGCACCGTGCGCTCGGAATCTAGGCCGGCTTTTGTCCTCGTTTCTCCCGGTCGGCGTTCGGAAGGTGACGCGCGCGGAACAGAGGGAAATCTGACACCCAGCGAGCGGACGCCCCTCCGGCGGGCGCACCGGTAACACGACGCCGGCTGCCGGTCGGGGTTAGGGCGCGAGGCGTTCAGGTTACCAAAGTGCCCAGGCTGACGTCAGTAGCGCTAGTGACATGTCAAACGTAATGCCTCGAGAAACCTTTGAATAAGATGGGCTGCGCTTTCCACGTCCGTCCTGCCTGAGACACGAGGTGTAAGCAGCCCGTTACCACGCCCGCCGCCGCATCGCCTTTGCCGTCGTGAAACCGGACGCCGGCCAAGTGTGCTCGTCTTCTCTTGTCTTTTGTTTTTGTGCGTTCAGAGCCGCGGTCGTCGTCGGGCTTGGCCGCGCTCGTGATTCGGAATGATTTTCCCCGGCGCCTCCCCTCAATGTCATGCAAAAAACTTATGATACTTTGCAAACGATAGCAAAAAATCCTCAACATTTAAATAATAGCCCCACCCACCCCAACATTTCTGTACATGAGCGGAAAGTTTTGTTTTTGTTTTTTGTCTTTTTGTCATTCTTTAGCTTCCATTCCATACAGTCACTCTACTTCTTTTTCTTTTGGAAGCGCCTGAACTGGTTCTGGATGGCCAGCGCCGCCTTCTCCGTTTCCGGCGCCTCCAGGTCGATGTCGATCTCCTCCTCCGTCTCGAGAGGCTTCGCCGGCGAGGCCTTGTCTGCATGGGGCGGGACCGGTGTGAGACGAGGCGGGGGGGGGGGGGGGGTATGTGCACGGGACAAAGGGGACGGGTCTCAGTTAGATTAGCTTGCTTGTTTCTAACAATCCTCATCTCGATACGTCTGATATCAATTTGTCCTTTTCTAACAGATTCTGGTGTTATTTTGTCCTTTTTCAAACAAGCGTTGGTGTAGACGAGTCCTTTTCGAACACATTCTAGTCTAGACTTGTCCTCACAAATTTTCATCTCGATTTGTTCTTTTCTAACCAATTCTGATTTCAATTTGTCCTTTTCTAACGGATTCTGGTTAGATGTTTTCTTTTTCAACGCATTCTAGTCCCCATAAGTCCTTTACAAAATAATTGTAGTCAGTGTTGTTGCATTCCTAGCTGCTCGTTTCAACCAGATCCAGCTCATGCATATGAGCAGCTTTGTTTGGGCTGTTTTCAGATGGGAACGGCACATTTGCTCAAATAGTGGCCGCGGCTCGACTGCACATAAGGCAAAACGGAGGCCGTTATGGCAGGAGTGTGGTTATTCACGCACCTTTGTTGTCGTCTGCAGCCGTCTGGCCGCTGTTGGCCGACTTCGGAGATGTCAGCTGGGAGGAAGAAGAAGAAAAGCAACACGTCAAACGTCTACCAAATGCGGTGGCGTCGAGAGCTCTGCAATTTTTCCAGTGTCACACTTGGACAAACGTGCAGGACGGGAAACATCTCATCTGACACACAATCCTCGACGGTGGACTGTGCTGATCCCGAACGCATTTGTGCGGCTTCTTTTCCTTTTTCAGTTTTTCAAAAGATACAATCGGAAAAAGAAAAACAACACAAATTCCCAGTGAACGTGCAAGTTGCCCAAAAAGGCGCCAGGCCACAAATCTTCAAAGAAAACTGTAGCCAACCCTTCATGACGTGTTTCCATTGACAGGAGAGTCCTCCTACAGCACAGGTAACACAATCCTTTGAAACAACAGGGAATCGCTTGCTTAGTCCTTTTCTACCAAAGTCGAGAGCAGCGTAAACCAGTTCTTTTCTCACAAACGGTGGTGAGTAGCTGAGATCTTTTCAAACAGATTCCATGACTTATTTTCTGGAACGGATTCGTCCTTTTCTCACAAATTTCAGTCAGATTTGTTCTTTTCCAGTGTCGCCATGCCCTTTTCAAACCAATCATTTGTTCTTTTTTTCATTTTGGCCTTGGCGTCGTGATGTTGTCCTTTTTCCAGCCGTCTTTTCAAACTTTGAAGGCTTTTCCTCTTTCCTTTTGCGAACTTTCTGTGGCTCACAGACGCCGCCTGCCGCTTCCTGAATTCCGAGTAACCCGCTGACGCGGCTCTGACCGACACCGGAGATGACCGATGATCCGATTCAGACGAAATCGTCTGTGCAGTTGTTCTTTTCATCCACCCGATCCCAATTTGTTCATCAGTCTCATACAGTTTGTTTCGCATTGTGCTGAGTGGACCGCATCACACAGACAGCTGTATCGAATACGATACGATTCACTCGATACACATTCTTATATCGATGATGACAATACGATGATCACTGTGTCGCCATAAAGTGATGAGGAACAAAGTCAGGATCTCCCTGCATGCATCAGCCAGGCTGTCGGTGGCGCTGGACCCGAGAGAAAACTACAGATTGCAGCGTTTAAGGAGAAGCCCCCCGGGTCGGGCGGCTGACGGAGAGAGAAAGACACATATGGAGCGTGAGGAAAAGAAGTGCAGAAAGATTGGAAGGAAAGTGCCGTAGCTATTGAGGAGGAAGTGGGCCAGCGTGAATGGAGGCCAGATGGACACGCAAGCCCCCAGCATGCTCGTCTTCCTGGAATGAAGCCCATTCAGTGACGTACAGCGATGCTTCCGATCCCTCCGCAGTGGGAATACAATGAGGATTACGCCTCTTATGTAATCTTGTGATACTTCCATTTTTGCGCACCTTAATGTTAGCCGGAGAGCTTTTCGCCTTTCTGTTCCGGTGCCGCGCTCCAGCCTTCATTTGGACGCCCCCCCCACCCCACTGTTTACCAGGATGAGTCGATCCACACAACAGTGACAATATTCCCAAAGCCCAACGGTAAAGTTTAAATCTCTTGTGGGTGGTAACAGTGGGGGGCACTTAGCCGGCATTTGACTCGTCACTCTTTCTACTGAAGACGTGAAAGTGGGGCCCACTAAAAATAGTGCCTTTATGGCTTTATGTAAGCCAGTGGGAGTGGGTGGGTCTGAAATGGTCGTGAAGGGGAAAAGAAGCGTGTGTGTGTATATATATATATATATATATATATATATATATATATATATATATATACACACACACACACACACATACGTATACATATATATCTGTATATATACACATGCATATATGCTTTTTTGTGTGTGTGTATTGAGTAGAAGCCGGTGAAAAGGAAGCGGCTGAGAAGCTTTCAGCCTGAGGAGACGAGCTGTCAAACAAAGAAGCGTGCAGCTGCTGACGTCGAGCCGAAACAGGAGAGAGAAAAAAAAAAAAGCCGAAATTGCCAAGCGAGCAAACTTGAATTTAACCACATAAGCAGAAGACATCCATCCATCCATTTTCTTTACCGCTTATCCTCACTAGGGTCGCGGGCTGTATATACATATATACACACATATACACACACACACACATATATATGTACATATATATATGTATGTGTATATATATATATATATATATATATATATATATATATATATATATACATATACACATATACATACATACATATGAAACAATGTGTGTGTGTATATATGTATATATATATATCACCTTTTCTTTTAGCAACATTCAATAAACGTTTGGGAACCGAGGACACTAATTGTTGAAGCTTTGTAGGTGGAATTCTTTCCCATTCTTGCTCGATGTACAGCTTCAGCTGTTCAACAGTCCGGGGTCTCTTGCACGAACAGGTGTTTGATGAGCATTCCTCAACTTGCTCACTCTTTTTTGCCACCTGTTGAGGGCTTTTTTGGAACGTGTTGCAGCCATAAAATTCTAAGGTAATGATTATTTGCTAAAAACAATAAAGTTTATCAGTTTGAATATTAAATATCTTTTCTTTGTAGTGTATTCAATTAAATATAGGTCAAACATGATTTGCAAAACACTGTATTCTGTTTTTATGTTCAACACAACGTGCCAACTTCATTGGAATTGGGGTTGTATATATATACACACACACGCACACACACACACACACACACACACATATATATATATATATGCAGAAGAAAATGGCTACTGTCCATGAATAAATCAATAGCTACCATGTACAGTGTATACCGTCAATGAAGAGCAGCAAGAATAGTCAGCAGCACTGTGTTGCAAAAAAAGCCATACATCCATAAATAGTCAACAAAGAAACTAATCAGCGCTGAGAGACAGGTATCCATAAAGCTAACAATACTATACACTGCTTACAACCTTTTGATTGGGTTATTCTCCAAAATAGTGTTCAAAACTAGAAATCCTAATAATGATGGAATGAGTGTTCAACAACTTTTGAAACCAACGTGTGCGCAAAATACGAAGAAATGTTTGAAAGTGAGCCGTTTAAGTTTTGGGACCATGTTTTTGGTTGTGTGAGCTGGCTCCCGCACGTGCAGCAGGCCTCTGCAGCACAACAACACTGCGACAAAAGCACCAAACAACAAGAACAAGAAGATGAAAAAAGCTGGAGTTGACGCCGCACCTTGAGAGGAAGACTCTCGAGGGAGGAAGAGGAAGAGCGTGTGGCGCATGATGAAGATGAAGCGTTCGTGCACACTCACCTCGCTCATGGTGCAAATCTGCAGCGCTTCTGGACGAGGAAGAAGAGTGGCTCTTGTGTGCCGCCGCTGCAGTGGACGCTCAAGTCAAAAAGGACAAGTAGAAGCAGGAAGAGGAGGAGGAGGAGGAGGAGGAGGAGGAGAAAAGTGCTGGTGCTGAAGCCCGCGGATGCTGCGAGGAGGAGGAGGAGGATGAGGATGCTCGCTCGCTCGCTCTCCCACGCTTGACGGCCCCCCCCAGTCAGCAGGGAGGATAATGGGGCGTCAGGCGGAGGTCGAGCCCGGAGCAGTCGATCAACCGCTGGCTGCTTCCGCTTGTCCGCGTGCTGCTTGTGGTTTTGCCTAAAACCGCTCGAAAGTTAGCCAATGTACCGACAGCCGCGTGCACTGGAGGTCGCTATTTCGTCAAAAACAAATCAAGGCCTACTCGATATTTGGGTTTCAGTTCTTCAGTTCTTTGGACGTGGTCAAGGATTTAGGGATTATTTTCATACAGTTCATGTACAAAGTTCATTTGTTACCGCAACACATTAACAAAAACGCACGCGTGCGTGTCTGTGTGTGTGTGTAGGTATTTGAGAGGGTTAAAATGAACAAGAAAAGATTTTGCAGCGGCTGGGACCACGCAACATAAATGTTCGGTGTTTCATTGGCTATTGTTTCGTATCAATGAAAATGATGTAAACAATCAAACAGGACAAACTAATTGGTGATATTTCCACAAGCTACTCGAGTTGTGTCATCCGTTCCCGCTGTCAATCAAATGACACGTCGACAATCACACATTTGGAGAGCGAAGGATCCCAGAGCCGTGCAGCTTGAGTCTTGTCAAGAGAAATGCTTTCAATCACGTCAAGTATTTTTTTATTTTTTTATTATTATTATTATGATTTGTTTTTTTTGCTGATCATATTAGTCACGACTAGAATACGTTAGATGACTCAGCCGACTACACGAGAGCGCAAACCCAGCTCGGCGCCGCCGCCTTCGGACGACCTTTGAGGTGCAAATATTGCAGGTGGCCCGTCGCCGTTTGCATTGCGGGAGGGGTTTCCCTTCGCCAATACATTCAAAACGAGCCAACGACCGGATTGGCGGGCGGGTTTGAGTCGGGAAGAGCGGTGGCTCGGGTTTGTGCTCTCACTTTGAAAGAAAAACAATATACCAGCAAGTGGCGGTTCTTGGCAGTGCCCCCCCCCCCCCGACAAAAGAGATAGGATGTGACCGGACTAGTCTGTCAAAATTTCCAATTTGCCCCCCGTTGACAATTGTAGTCCGGCCCCCCCTGAAAGAACCCTCCGACCCGGTCTGAAAACCGCTAATAACGGGCTAGAACCGCCACTAATACCAGCGACATCTCTACGCTAGCTAGCTGTACGACATTCAACATGACGTTTCCTTTCAAGCACGACAGCATGTTTGAAACATGTCACACACACAGGAAGTCCAACGAAGGCCTCGGGACCACAAACGGAAGGATTGGCGGGAAGAGCGATGGGGAAGAGAAGATTATTGGTCTCCGTCTATCTTTTAATGTCTCCTTGGACAGATTTTGTCCAGATTTAATCTGGCCCTTAGTCTTGACTCTACACTACGTCCTTTGTTTAAGGTCTGGGCTCGAGGCGGTCTGCCAGAGATGGCATTAAGTCACACGTAGAAGTCTCAAGCAAAACCTGAGTCAAGTCAGGTCAAGTCACAGGTTGACTCGAGTCAAGTCAAGTGAAGTCTTACCTGCAGCATCATAAAGAGAGACCACAAAAACGGTCAGATCACCATATTATTGGCCAATTCATCAAACTTGGGCCTGGTACACACAAGGATGTTTCAAATTGGAAAAGATTTATTATCTGTGACAGACCACACATAAAGATAATTGTGTGGTGTGCGGCAATAATCTCGTCTGCCGCAGATCTCGAAACCTCACCTGATCGCAGGTGACCTCCCAAAACAAAAAGACGAAACACTTCCAGATATGTGCTGATGTTTCTCAAGTGTGCCCGAAGTTTGCCTTGTAAAATGGCGATGTCGTCCAAAAAGACTTGCTTTGGAAAATACTTCTTTCCGTCTGGGGAACCCACTTTTATCCCAAAAAAACGACATATATATATATATATATATATAGATATAGATATGTTTGTTTTTATTTACGGTCTTTTCCCTTTGCTGAGTCAGGGCGCTTCTTGATTGACTATGTTCTGTTCCACGTCACAACTCAAAGTGTCATGACTTGGGGAGACGTCAGTTAGTTTTCCCCACAAACATGAAGAAGACTTTTGGTCATAAAAATTGAACACGTTCATTATTTAAGATTGTCGGCCCAGACCTCTTGGTCAACAACAAAACCACTCTTAGCCAACCTCAGACCTAAGGATAATCTTATAAAACATACGATTGTTTGGCATTTGGCGTCCCTGGTCGGGAAGGGGAAAGTCCACACAAAAACAGGCTGATTGTCTTTATGACTACTGTGCCTTAGAACACCTCATCATGGTCTCAAATCAAGTCCCGAGTTGTTTACTCCCAATTAAGTACAAGTCAAGTCAAGTCACAAGTCATCAAAACAGTGAAGGCAGTCAACTCTGGCTCAAGTCTCAATGACTCAAGTCCCCATCTCTGGGTGGGGTCTGCTTTGGCGGAATGGACAGACGAAAAGAAGCCGGTTGTACAAAACAGACCAGGAAGTGCTCGAAACAGAAGGCACGGTGGATTTGACGCTCGTCAGCAGCGTCCAGTTGGAGATCGGCGTCTGTGGCCGTACGCTCCATTGGCGGAAACACACCAACGCTCTTCAACACCACACGCTTGGATCGGGAGATGATCCGCCGTCGACAAGAAAAACAACATTTGGTCCACAAAAAGAAAAACAAGTTGCACAGTGCTGCGTAAGGACATTCAGCTCACAAACATCTAAGTCATTTTCCAACCAAACACCATTAAAAAGCTTTTTTTTTCTTTTTCTCATGGTAAAAGCTACACTTTCTACTGGGACGTCTTTGTGTTTTCATCACTGCCGCTACCTTATTTTCATTGTGACAGCTTGCAGCCACAAGAACACTAGAAGTCTAAATGCACTCCACCCGATGTTCACACCTCCTGTTCGAAGAGAGACCACGCAGAAAATCCCATCCCGAAGTCTGATCGTGGACCACCTTTGATGGAATGCTTCTTGCACTTACGAATGTGTTTTGCAAAAAGGAGTAAAAAAACGTCTCGAAAATGAACAGCTGTTTTAATCTGCGAGGTCGTTTCTCTCGTGTTGGTCCTCTGGGCCGCTGCTGCACTCGTCTTCATCCTCCTGCTCTTCACCATCGTCACCCCCCGAATCACTTTGGAGGGCCGGGCTCATCGCTCGCATGTCACTGTGATGGTCCGGAGGGAGCCCGTTGGGGGTCCAGATCTGGTTTGAGGAGCCTTCCCGGGCTTCCGCTTGAGACTCATCGGTGTACCCCCAAATCCAGAGCGAATCGGGCTGGTGCCAGGATCCGGAGCCCTTCAGGGCCCCGTCTTTGTCCTTGTCGTCGAAGGTGGACAAAGAGGTTATTTTACGGCGGGACTTACTGGTGTGGTTGACCTGGAGGTGCATGGTCATGAGCTCAGCGGAGGATGTCCGAAACGGACAGTCCAAACACTGCTTCAGTTTGATGCGTTCTCCTCCTTCTTCTTCCAGCCCTCCGAGGCCTGGCGTAGAACGCCGGGACAGATCGAGGGGTTCAAAGGCGCCTGTTTGACCCGGGGAAGCTGACGCTCGTTTGTCGCAGACCGCCACCATCCGGTTGGTGGTAAGAGGCTTACGGCGGGAAACCTTGAGGGCTTTCGGAGGAGGAGACTCCCTGACCCACGCTCCTTCCATACCACCAGGGTAGAAGCCCCCCGTCATCCCCGATAGATAGCGGTACTGGGTCTCCGCGTCAATGTCCCTAAGAGACGCAAGGGCTCCTTGACCAGTCTGATGCTGCCGCGGAAGTCCGAGGAGCCAAGACCGCTGGCCGGGCTCGGAGGCGAGACTGTCTGACTGGGCTTTGGGATCGGTTTGCGATCGCCGCTGCTTAACTGAGGTCGGACCGTTGACGCCGGCGGCGAGTCCACCCACAGCGGCCGCCGCCGACCCCGACAGGTTGCGTTGCTCTCTGTGGTGCCGTTGAAGGTGGTATTTGAGCGAACCCGACTGAGTGCCGGCGTAGTCGCAGTGGGGGCACTTGTAGGGTCTCTCACCTTGACGAAAAAACACAAGGCATTTTAGACATGGAAACGTTCCATTCCATCATTTGTAGTGACACACTGGCAAGGCAGAGGGCAGTGTTACATCAAAGACTGAAATCGAAGCACATGACGATGTGTGATCAGCTGGAATTCTCCACTTCTGACTCAGCAGCTAACGATTAGCGGCTTAGGTCAGGTCACCATAGCGAAGTTAAAGGACAGAAAATGAGCTCGGAATAATATTTGAATGAGAGTGTGAAAAGAAGCTATAATATTGTGGGGTAAAAAGCACAAATAACTTCCCAAGCAGGTAAGATGAGTTGTGCTGAGAGAAGAACTCGAATTAAGACGAAGCCAACAGCAGAAGGTTCCTACCTGTGTGGACTCTCAGGTGCACTTTGAGGTGATGGGATGAGCGGAAGGCTTTACCGCAGTAGGGACAATCCTTAATCCCTCGACCGCGGACGCGTTCCCTGCTGCTGGAAAGCGAAGCCGCAGCCGACAGCGCCCCCATGGTCCCGTTCTGTCCTGTGAAAGCAGCACAAACAAACATGAGGAAGGCAAGCAGCGAGCAAAGACAAGGAATTCCAGGGGAAGAGGCTGACCTTTGAAGTCTGGCATGACAGACTGAAAGCTTGCCGCCGCTGCTTGTTGCACTTTGGATTCCTGGCCCAGTTCGCTGGGGCTTCCTCTGGCTCGACTGGAGCTGCAAGTTCCGTCCATCTCAGCTGAAGCTCCTTCTTTCTGGGCCTTGTGAGTGTGTACACGGGCGTGAACAAGCACCTGCTGGAGGCTGTGGAAGAGCTTTCCGCAGTCCGGACATTCCCATGAACCCTCGGCTGCACTGGGAGCTCCTCCGGCAGCTCCTCTAGGATCCATAGTGTCTGCGTAGGCTCTGACCGGGTCGGTCTCTACTCCTACAGTCCTGTTCAGACCGGTATGGTGAGCCCTGTGTCGCTCTCTCTGCTGGTGCTGCTGCTGCTGCTGAGCCACAGTGAGGCTTCGAGCCACCAGCTGCCACCAGGGTGTTTGCTCCTCTCCTTCGATGGTGCATCTGGGCTCCGTCCTCTCTCTTCCGACTTCCCCCCCTTCCGTACTCACGGTGCCGCCACTGTTTCCCCTCTCAGCCACTTGGGCTACGGCTTGGAGTCTCTCCGTGCAGCTGGCCCCGCCGCTGTCGCCGGGAAGGCCCAAGTAGCCCAGGATAGCCGACTTGCAGGAATCCGTCCGCATCCTCCTTGTGCCCTCCTTCTCTGGCCTTCCTTGCCCTGTTCTGCCAGACCCCTTCCGAGCCAAAAGAAGGCTGGAATAGAGGGCGTTCAGGGACAGGTGACCCGCGGAGCCTTTGGCCTGTGGATCGGCGTCGACGCTTCCCATGCCGGCTTTGAGGCCGAGTTTATTGAGGTGTACTTTCATGTGGTTTTTGAGGAACCACGGCTCCTTGAAGCCACGCCCGCACACCTGACACTTATGGTCCAAGGAGTCCTTGTGCTTTCGCATGTGTCCCTTGAGGAACCACGACTGAGTGAACCTCTGTCCGCAAGTATCGCAACGGAATGCCGGCAACAAGGACGATCCTGACACTTTGGCAGGGGATGAGGTTTGGGGAGCTTCTGAGGAAACGCCGACCGGCCGGGAATTGGTAAAGGGTGAAAGCAAAGTGGGCCCCTCTGGGGAGGGGTGGCACTCCTGCAGATGTGATGCCAGGGAGCCTTCCTGGTTGGCGGAGAAAGGACAAAGCGTGCATTTGTATGGGTTGTGGAGAATGCGTACGTGGCGCGCCAACTCAGAAGCCGTACGAAATTTTCCTTTGCAGGCGTGGCAACGGAACGTCGATGGGGCAGGAGCAGACGCTGTCCAAGGAGTAAGGTCTTCATTTAGCGGAGGGCTCAATGTTGTGTGGTTCTGTTCCAATTCTGCATCTTTGGGACCATCCTCCTCTTCCTCGTCCTCCCCTGGGAGCGCCCCTGTAAGATTCCCGCTCACCGAGTGCCTTCTGTCCTTCTGAATCTGTTGTTTTTTGTTCATTTGGTCTCCAAGGTTCTGTTTGAGAGGCGCCGAAGGGAGAGCGGCCCGATAATGCGACGAGGCTTGACGGTGTCGGTCCAGACTGTGGGCTCTGGCGTGAAGGGACAAAATGCTTTGGAATCGGAATCTCTTCCCACAGACGTGACAGGAGAACCGGAGCGACGGTCCCGACGCCGCCCCTCCCCCTCCGGTTGCCGCCCTGGTGAAAGCATTCCTCTGGAAGAGCTGTAGGTCCAGCTCATCATTGCAGCTTCCGCTGGGCCCCGAGGAGAGGGCAAACTCCAGGGCTCCAAATCCGAAGGGGGGTGCCGAGGGCGTGGCCGGCGGAGAAGAGTCCAAAGTCGGACTGCGTCCCGCTTCGGCTCCTCCCCCTCCCGGGAATAGAGCCACAGCCGGGGTGGGGGACGGAAAAGCATCACCGTTTTGTTGATCATCTTCTTGGCCCCGGCGGTTTGGATGGTCCTCCTCAGCCGGGGCCGACACAGAAAGAGGGGTGCGCGGCGCTGCGTTCGGACCCCGAGGGGAAGCTTCCGGGCTTTTGGGATGGGGCGGCGGCTCAGGGGAACAGGTGGAATCCATCCTCTGCTTGGACAACAAGCAGACAAGCAAACGCACGTTAGCGGGCTACCGGACCACTGCTGTGGTCTGCGGCATTGGAGGAATTACCGGGAGCGTATGCGGCGTTATGCCATTCTTCAGGCTCTCGGCCGGGGGGGGTCCAACTCCTCCTTCGATCCCCTGTGAAGAAAGAACAAGAAAACGTAAAGAAACTCTTTAGACGGCAAGAGGAACACAGCCAAGGCTTCATCAACACGTCTTTATCCCCAAGCCATGAGTGATGAACTCTCAACTGAAAGCCAACCCGCAGCCGTGACTAAATGTGCAATCTTTTATTCATTTATTTGATCGTTTATTGTGGGAAAGAACACCTCAGAGCAGATCCCTGCATACGTTGGTATTAGGAATGTATGATGAATATATGATCAACATGTATACAGCATCTCTGTCGACGAGAGTGTGCATTTATTTATTCGGAGTTGTGCTTTCACTTATGAGTCACAGAAATGTTGAACAATGGCAATAGGCATTCACAAACTAATCTCATGGAGTTTTTTTTTCACTGTGTGAGCGTGTGTGTGTAACAGGTAGGCACCTGTTACACATTTACACACACGAGTTTGTGTGCACATGTGAGTGTGTGTTGGGACACCACCGCTGGACGTTCACCGTCCCAAACAGGAAAGGCGATATTTGGACATCCCAACACGCCCTTCCGGTGTGCTCGGATGCACGCGCACATCCACGATATTTAGGAAAAGTGGGTGTGGTGCCTTCAGAGATGCACACTTGATTGTGCGTTTGTTGTGTTGCTAGGATCCATCCATCACGGCCAACATGGAGGAGCGCCACGACACACGAGGTCGCACAATTTGTGTTGTGCGGCACATGTGACGTGTGTCTCTTGTACGCACGTGTGATGAGATTGTTACGCACAGCCGGTTGACATTTTAGCTCAGCTGTGAGTCACAGCGATATCAGTGCACGCAGGTTAATCCACGATGATTGTTCTCGCTCTTCTGTCTATGTTTCTCGCCTTGACTGCTTCCTCCCATCCCCCTCTCCTCTTTTCTCCTCTCTTCTCGCGTCTCGCTCCCTCCCTCTGTCTGTCTATTATTCACTCATTTTCTTTCATTCTCTGCCCCCTCTGCCCTCGCCCCCCTTGCTGCCCCCCCCCCCCCCGCCAATCGTCCTGCAGTGCTGTGGGTTGGCGCCATGCCAGGGAATGCTGATATCAGCTGGTAGATTGGAGGCTGCCAACATGGCGAAGTGTAAAGGAGCCGAGGCACAAGAGAAGGAAAACATGCGGCGCTGTTACAAAAGAACATCAACCCAAACCTGCCGTGTGTGCGTGTGCGCGTGTGTGTGTACATGGCAGCGAAATGTAACTGCAGCATTTTTCTAAGATAATCACCACGGCTGGGCTTTGTTCCGCCATGACAAATCCTGTCACCACAGTGCCGCCGGCCCAACATGGTGCTGAGCGGCGGCCGTGGAGTGGAGTGGAAGGAAACACCTCAGAACCGAAACGCCTCAGAATCACAGTACTTAAAAAACGAAAGCCCTCAGATCCTCACTTCAGGAGCTTTGTCCACCGTGGGATCTTCTGCTTTACAATAGTCCGCGTACAGTGGTGGGAAGTAACCAAGTACAAATATTTTCTCTGTACTAAAGTTGTTTTTTCGGTGATCAATACTTAACTTGGATATGTATTTTTCAGATGTTTTGCTTTTACTCCCTACATTTGAAAACAGATATCTGTACTTACTACTCTGTCAAAACGGGCTCGTTACTGTTTTCAACATGACGAATAAAAAACGTAAACAGAGAGAGAGGAAGTCAAGCGCGGTTGAGATCATCGACTTATAGAGATCTTGGAGTCTGATAAGGCGGACGTGACATGGAGGAACATGTGAGTTAATAAAAGAGGGATACTATTTTGTTTACAGTGTTTTTATCCCAAGTTATCCAAACGGGTATTGTGTAGAATAAATAGTCATTTACTTTGGTAGTTAAGCACATTTCAGAGTCTGTGCTTTTTTACATTCAAGTACAAAGTCAGTACTTTTTTTCCCCACAAGCACTTTTGCCACCTGTGCCACCTTAAGAGGTTCCACACTCCTGGACTTTTGTGGACGCGGAAAAGGGGCCAACGGTGAGCCACCGTTGGACCTATGAGGAACCTTGGCATAGATTGGACCTCGAGTGCCTAACAGTACTCCCGCAAATAAGGATTTGACCTTTCACAGGGCTGGGCTTCACTTTCTAAACATTCCTCTCTTCCTCAGTCAATCGTGACGACAACGGCGTAAACGAGGCCCCTTTCAAAAGCTTTGTGAGAACATTCAATCCACAAATGTTTGTGGTCAGTCACACATCAGATCAGCCCCACAAAAAGCTGCTACCTGCCTGCGGGGGGACGTCGATACGCATGTCGTCATTGTGTAAGTATCCAGAGTTGATGGTAACGTGCGGGTTAGCGCACGTCTGCACGTTGCACATCGTCGTTGCAGGAATGTTCTCCTCATGCCCGACGGAAGCCCACCGACGACGACTCAGCGCTTCGCTCTGCTCTTGTGCTCCGCTGGTGTCCTTCAAGGTCTGCTGGACACTAATGCCGTACACGGGTCTCTTATCTCGCTTTTTTGGGCACTTTCTTCACAAAAGCTTTGAGGGGAACCATAAATGTATAGTGTGTATAAATATATAGTTTTTGGGGAGGTGTGGAACAGAGGCTAAGTGTTCAGCTATGCAACCGGAGGGTCGTCGGTTCGTATCCCGGCCCGAGCGCATGTCGTCGTCGTGTCCCTGGGCAAGACGTACCCCGCGTTGCCTACAAATGAATGCGGTTGGATGTGGTGGGAGGGGCCGTAGGTGCAGAATGGCAGCCACGCTTCTGTCAGACTGGGCCCTTCGGGGCACCTGTGGCTACACAAGTCGCTTACCACTGCAAGGACATGACTGTGGAGTGAATGAACAGTGTGTGCAATTGTGAAGCGTCTTTCAGTGCCCTGCAGCGCTATATATGTGGTATGCGTGATTATTATTCTTATTATTAGTGAGTAAGCGTATGCACTATAGACACTCTACACTGCATTTGTAGACACCACCTTAGGCTCAGAAGCCTTTTAAACTCAAAGTTACATCGCATGGGCTCAAGACTCAACAGTGACTTTTGACTGTTTGTTCCGATGTTGGAAAGGAAGCACCTTTTCACCTCTCCTCGACCCCATGACCTTTCTCACAAAGGTTAAGGGAAGGGTCTATTCAGGTTAGAAGATTTGACTTTCCCAAGAGTCCCTGTGTCGATGCTGTCATCTGTTTGGGGAAGACCTCTGTATTCTGCGGTGGCTCTTTTTCTGGAAGCGCCTTTCTTCAAGGCTTCTGATTGGCCACTTACTTGTTGCTCTGGAACAAGGGGACAAAAGTAGTACAACATGTACTACGTGCCTGCTTAGAGGCCTGACAACCGAAAGGGGCTCCAAACGTCACAATGCAGCCAGGCCGGGATCCACACACATGCGCGCGCGCACGCACGCACGCACGCGCGCACACACACACACACACACACCTGGTCTGCATGCATGTGGCCCCCAACACAAAGGCGACGAGGACGACGCCTGAATGGAACCACGTCCTTGACAGCTTTGTCAAGACTAGAGCATCTCTCAGCGCACGCACGCACGCACACAAACATGTCTTGCCCGTGCAAAGCAAACACAAACAAACAAACAAACAAAAGAATAGAAGAGAAAACAGTCAGAAGTCACAAGACTGCTCCTCTCCTGAGAAACTTTCTCCTTATTTGCGTCAAGACGTGAAAACATTTTCACACAACAAGACGAATCGTCCACAAGGTGGCGAATAAAAAACGAGCAGAGAACTGAATGAAGTCATGTGAGCGGCTGGCGGCTCCATTTTGTTCCCCAAATGTTCGAGGGCAGCACAAGAACAACTCGAAGAGGAGAAACAAGAGGAGGAGGAGGAGACATCACGGATCTCATCTGACAATCTCCACAAATGAACGAATAACTTCAAGTCCACGCGGACCGGCCAATGCACTTTTCTTTCCTTCTTCCGTGCAACGTTCGGAACAATCGGATTACGGGGCGCGCGTGCGTGCGCCTTTGCCTGGCTGCGCCACAAAAGGCTGATTGGCGCAAATGTGGATGCGTGCGCGCAACTTTAGCGCCTGCAAATGCAAGTTGAGGCTTGAGGAGCTCGTGCGAGCTCCGGCAGCGGCTTCGCTTTCGGTTCGACCGCCGCGTGCTCGCGCAACTTGCGAAAGTTCGCGAAGGCAAAAAAAATAATAATTAAAAAAAATGATATGTCACATGTGACTCGTCTGTCACGCGTTGCGCACTCACATACATGCCACGTGCGCGCGCATCTGCAGACGGCTCGCGCATGCACGAAAAGTGTTTTTCAGCACAAAGCGACGCGCAGACAATAAGCGGCGAGAAACAGCAATCGGGGAGCAAAGTGCACGTCGAGGTGAGTCGGCGTGCACGTCGGCGCTCACGCACGCACGCACGCACGCACGCACACCCTTGCACATTTATCGGACAGCAACGAAAAGCATTCGTACTTACGCGTGAGGCGGCTCGCAGATTAATGACGCGACACGTCATGATTACGTTGAGCTGGAATTAAATACATTACGACTTGGGGGAAAAATGGAAATCAGGCTTGTGTACAAGCATACGGCGGCTCCCCCTCCCTCTGCCTCCCTCTCTCTCTCGTTCTCTCTCCCTCCCTCCATTCTTCAGGGTGGGGGCTCCGTGTAGGTTGGAAATGTTAATTATGATCTCAGCACGGGCTCCATTTTACAACAGCGTCATCCCGTCGTCCCAAATATGGCAGCTGACACGGAGGAGGGGAAAGAAAGAACAAGGAAAAGCATCCGAGTTGTCCCACGGATGGAAGTGAAGCCGCAAGAACTTCTTGCCTTCTCGCTCGCGTCTTTCACACCGACAATTAAAGAGCCATTTGCGCCTTTTTCCGGGTTGTGAGGCTGCGTCAAAGGTAAAAGTGGCAAACCGGAACGCTGGCGTCAAAAAGAGCATTTTGCGAGTCGCGCTTGCCTGAAAGCAAGATTGCGTCTTGGCGGCGTGAAAGTCAAACCGTGTCCTGCTTTGCTGTGCTCTGTGGGAAAAGTCACAGAACCCGGAGCGCGCCGTCTTTCATTTTGTCACCATTTTGACCGTCCTCAAAACAAACCGCCGCTGTACAGGTGGCACTCGTTATTTCTTCAGTTTGTTGGCGTTGTTGGAAGCGCTGCTGAACACCCGGCCTTTGAAAGGCCTTGTGGGCTTTCTTTCTACCTGTCTGAAAATTCACACATTTTTTGCAAGTGTGTGGATGGATTTCTTGGTGAAAATATAATTTAGGGGGTCCCCAACGTAACCCCCCAAAACTCACTCAGTAGCATCCAATGGAAAGTGGAAAAAAAAAAAAGAGCCCAGGACACCAGTTTCACTGATCGCCATGTAACAGGGCGGAGGACATATCGAGTGCGACAGGACGCACCCAAAAAAAAAAAAAAAGAACCTTTTCTCCAAATTCAACAGCAAGGCGGTCATTTTGGGTAAATTCTGGGACTTGTACTTGGACGAACTCCATGAAGTAATTGGCCCAAATGAGCCCCGGTCGGAAGCAGGTCACCTGGACAGAAGGGTGACCCGATTAGTCGACTTCAATACTCCGCATTGACAAGTCGACTCTCTGTGGAGCAATGAAATGTCGAACCAACGAGGAGGCGCTTTTCATTCGTCTGCGCGGGTCAGAGTACGAAAAAAAGGTGCTTGCGGATGAGAATAACGGTTCGCGGCGCTAGCTTCTGCCCGTCTTAACATCTTCATGCCTGGTGGCGAGGAGCGAGGGCAGCGACGCAAAGTCAGGCTCCATCTCAATCGGCAAAACGTCACGTCCGATCATGCCCGGAGAACAACCGTGTGATAACGACAACTCGGTTCATGCCGCAACGCGACACCGCGTGGCGACGACGGCTGGCGTATACTTCAAGCGTGTGGAAATACTGTATTTGACCAAAAATAACAGCGGGGGTGCAGCCACTGGCAAAACATGCAAGTATACCATTCAATTATGCAAGTACAACATGAAAGCAAAAGTGAAACAGAAAGCGTGAAACAGACAAATGCAGATTTTTTGGGGGAGCCAGCTAGCGATGTTGCGGCTGACGACACGCTATGTTCGGGAAGAGCAGATGAGCGGCCAACAACCGCATTCCGCCTAATGCTGAGTTGTACTTTCGAGTCTTTGTTTTTATTGGTTTCGAAGCCCATGTCGAAATATGTCTTTTCACGCGAAACCGGTCCGCGGTGCACAAAAGGTCGGGGACCGCTGTGCTATGTGCTGAAAAATATCAATGATGTCATTGATTTATTGATTTTTCTTCACCCCCCAACCTTTATTTACCCAGGTAAATAGATTCTCATTTGCAATACGGACGTCAATTAATCGACTTCGACTCGCTTTATATTATTGTCGACGACATCAAATCTTGAGTGGTTCAACCCCTACTTGGCAGAAGGTGCGGGCTAAATTGGGAACCTTTTGGCATGCTGCCAAACTTTGGTCATTTCCAAGATTCATCATGAAAACGCGAGTGCGAGGCCCACTTCAACGGATCCCGTTGCCGACGCACCAGCTTCACATCACCTCCTTACCGCTTTTCGAAGCGGACACCGGGGAGAGTCCAAAACCGCTGTGTGCTTGTGCTGTGCTTCGAGGGTCCGAGTGAGGGTCCCAACTCCTTACCTGCCCCTACAGACACACACACACACACACACACACACACACAATTGCGGGTAAAGAAGAGTAGTGAGACTTATGAGCAATGTGCGGCTTACTTGCCTGGAGTTGCGGAGGCCTTCAGATTTTGATGCGGTGCTGGCCACATATTTGCAGAGATTCCAAATGTGTGTGCTGACACCCGACATATCTGCCGGATAAAGATGATTCTGATTCTGATGAGCAAGAGTGCGCTGCTATTGTGTTAGCATCCATGCGAGTCTATAAGTGCACGTGTGTGTACGTTTGCCATGTTGTACGTCCTGTAGACGGTGTATAATGTGTGTGTGTACACAATAATGGCATGAGCTTCCGCCTATGATGCTTTGATTGTTTGCTCCGCCGCAGCAAAAATGCACCAATTAATATGCAGAGAGAGCGTGAGACACACACACACAAACAAGAAAAACAGCCATGAGGGAGGGAGAGTGGGGTGAGGGTGAGTGATGGAGAGAGAGAGGGGGGGGGGGGGGGGGCATGCGAGATGAAATGAAAGATGGGGGAGAAGGGTGAGGCTGCAGTAGATGTTTGAGTCGGGAGGAGGTGAGCTGAGGAAGTTTTGTGTGTGTGTGAAATCAATGGAAGGGAGGAGAGATTGATTTAGCGGTGAGGAGGAAGAGGAGTGATATATAGTGTCGGCTGCTGTCCTTTTTGTCGCAGTGTCAGTGTATTGATACTGTAATACACTCCAACCACACACGCACAAACACACACACACTCCATCACCCCCCAACAATGCTACCGTGACAACGGCTGTCACGGCGACGCCTACTGGCACCATGCTGCCACAATACTGAGGGCACTGAAGCGGCACACTCACAGAACGAGGGACAGAGGACGAAAGGAAGGGAGGATAGATGAAAGGATGAAGTGAGTCAGGGAGGATGCACGAGAGGGAGCGTGATGAAGGAAGAAGGTGCGCTAAGATTACATATGGAAAACTCAAAACACCTGCCCGCGCACGCGCAGGCGCACACACACGCACGCACGCTGATTGCATGATGCTTTGACCAACCATGACTCCTTGCTATCAGCATTTGTATTCTTTTTATGATTATTATTGTGTTACTCGGTTGGGCAACTTGTTGGAATTCGTCCCGATTTGGCCTGGTCTGCACCATTTATTTTTATGGTCATTATTATTTGTGCTATTTGTTTTCCCTCCTGTGCGAGGTCTAATGTCTGTTGGTTCGTTTTGAAAGGTGTCAATCAAAAGGTGTCAGCGCTCGTCCGTCCGTCCGTCTGCTCGCGAGTCGTTTGATCGAGCGTGTGTGTGTGAGATGTACTGTATAGTGTGGAGCGTCCAGGCCAGGCCCTCCCCCATCCTTGCGTGTCGCTAATATGATGTAAAAAGCTAACGGCATGCAAATGTCTGTTGTCCCGGTAACCAGGCCTGAAAAATCCCTTTGATGTCTCCCCCCGACTCATTCTCTTCACGTTCTCTTTGTTTGCCACCATCAACATCCCCCGTCCCCCCACCCGCCGCTCTGTCTTCTCGGCCTTCGCCATTCCAGAGAGGGAGAAAAAAAAGTTCCAATTCCACTTTTTGTGTCGCTGTCTTTTCTTCTTGTGAGCCCTCCACTGAGCCGTCCTGTCTGCCGCTCATTTCCCATCATTCCCACCTCGTGTGCCCTCCCCCCCCTCCTTCCTGTTGACCCCCCATCACAGCCAGGCCTTTATCTCTCATTCCACACAAACACACACACACAGCAGCCTCCTTCCTTTTGGAGAATTTGATCCCTGCAACTATTTGATATTGTGCTGCGTCTATTAAACAGCAGAGGGGGAGGTGTGGGTGGGAGAGGCGGGGGCGGGTCGACATGGTACAACTGGCTGTTCTGTGGAGAGACCACGCCTTCCCCCCGACCCCTAAAGATGAAACAGTTAAACCATTTTCCCCCCCCAAAAATCTCACACATTTCTCTTCAAATGATCATGTGACCTTTCTTACTTGACATGCGCACGCCCCCCCGGCACCCCAACACACGCACAGGTGTTAGCTTACATCCAGTTTTAATGTCCAAGAAAAGTGTCGAAGCATGTGGTACAAGGGTGAGGCATCCCCAAAGAGAAAAAGATCCATGATGATGATGAGGATGAAGATGCCTCTTGTGGGTGATATAAAAAAACAAAGCCACGACACCTGCAAAGTCTCACGCGCCACTTCCGATGCCCGGGTCACGTGACGTAGGCGGTCGCTTCGTTGGCACACAACGCCCGCTTTGTTGCCGTCACCAACTCCGGAACCCTCGGCGACTGGCATATCCGAGATGGCGTCCGGCTCTTCCTTTTCGCCGGCTTCGTCCGCTGCTGCAGATCGAACGGCCCGCCCACGCGGAGGTGTTCGCTTTCTGACGGAATGAAAGCCGTCAGCCAGCATTTGCTGTTCGGCTTCCACGCGGACGAAGACGCGTCGCTTACTGGGCGCACCGTGACGGCTACACGGCAGTTGAGGGCGACTGACCCTGGGGAGGACACGCACACGTGCGCACGCAGTATGAATGTGCACAGTGAACACCAATCCCAACCACTCTGACAATTATCCAATTTCACCTCGTTGCTTGAAAAATGATGATTTATTTGTCACAAGATAAATCTATACTAGTGACATATTGTGACAGGCAGAAGAGTGAAATGCTCTTCCGCTCGATGGCAGAAGGTCCATTTATTGCCATTTACAGCATACAACAGAATAACAATAGCAAAGTCACATTTCACACCCTGGGAAAGTAAGTCTGGGAGGAAATTGAAACGAGCTCATTCTTGCAGTTTACCTGCGTTAATGAATATCATCTGTCAACGTTAATACCAATAATATATATATATATATATACACATATATATACACACATATATATATATATATATATATATATATATATATATATATATGATGGGTAAGGATGGTTAAAAAAGCAAACACACGCAACTTGCATTAGCTCCACGTACCTCCGTCCGAATGACATGTTGGTCGGCTTCAGCACGTTAACGTTGCCAAAGTAACTGCACATTAGAGCCCCACCACTTGTCGTTTTGGAACTCCTCCGAAGTGTGGGCACTCACTCGACACACAAGGTCAACGGAAAAATCCGCTGTAGCCGATACTACGGGTCGCTGCTCCACTGTGAATTAGAGTTTTAGGACTGATCCGAAGCATTTCTAATGTGGATTTCTGCCTGCTGTGGTCTCCGGCTTCGTGATCTAGTTTTTCCTTTCCCGTGTTTTAAACGTCGCGACGACTTCATAGCAACGGCAAAGCCTTCGTTTACATTCGACATGTCTGCCATAACCCACAATGCAGAGCGGTTTCTGCTCCATTTTCATTCGGTGGTGTGCCATGTGATTTTTCTCATGCCAAATATGTGCCTTGGCTCAATAACGGTCGGGAACCACTGAGCTGTGTGTGCGTGCGTTGCGCACCTGAGAGCAGCTGGTGGAGCTCCTCCTCGGGCCTCTCCCTGACGCCGGCGAGCCCCCCCCTTCCTTGTGGCTGCCAACGGACGACGAGTCAGAGCAGCTGCTGTGCACTGAAGAGCGCGAGAGTTGGCATTGGAGAGAGCACCAAAGATGCCCGAGCCGTCGCACGGCCCTCACCTCTCTCCGACTCGAACGGTTGACTTCCGCTGGCGTCCAACAGCAGCTTGCTGGACACGCCCACGCACAGCGACTCCTTCAGACACAACTCTGCATGTGGAAAGGGTTAACTTTTCAGCAACAGGTGCAGAAGGAAAAAGGAGCAAGCTGCAGAGGTGGAAGCTCCAGTCACAAGATTTGGGGCAGAGTCAGATTTAAGTCGGCAATTTTAGGACTAAGGACTAGACTCTGCTTGACTTGGAGTTCGAGTCTTGCCTGTTTACATTTGAAAACCTGCTTGTTCAAAATAGCGTGGCATGCATTTGTTTTTGAAAAAGAGTTATTTTAATTTTTTTGACTCACCAGTAGGCTCTGATGTGGAGTGGCGCTGCGGAGATGATTAATACAATTGGATTGCAGATTACGTTTTTGATCAAATCAGGAAAAAGAGAATGGCAACATACGTACGTCACTTGGGGACGTTAACTTCGCAGTTTAGCTTATATGATCGTGAACTAGGCATTGTGCCGATTTTGTGTTTAATTGAGAAGACAAAGTAATATGGAGAGTGTTTTTGAAGCCATTAAAAAAAAGAAAAAAAAGATGTGTTTGTGAATGTTGGTACAGCTAACTAACCCGAACAACTTGTTGTTAACGGCGCTCTACAATGCATCCCAAAAGAGTGGGTGGGGCCTGCCTCTAATCGTTGGGTTTCCACGCCAACACTCAGACAACAGCTGTCCTATCTGGCCTACGCGCACGAAGCCATCAAGGCTGCTCGCTCAGATGAGAAGCCCGACGTCTTCAAAGACAACCACAACAGTCCAGTTGCCGTCCATTCAATGCCCTAAGAATGAAATGAGCGGATCGAGTCCAGGTAGCGAGTGGCGAGAGAAGATGTTGAGCAAGATCGTACGACTCGTCTACCCTAAGTCACGACTTGCTTGAAATTGATTGGGGACTCGACTAACTCGAGACGTGTTTACGCTTTAGACTCGAGACCTCCTAGGGACTTGCACCTTTCCTCCCACCTGTGCTGTTGATGGCGTGCGTCCACAGCAGGTGGGCGACGTCCCGAGTCCATGCCTTGCGCTGCTCTCCGTCCTGAGCCTGCAGCGTGACGCAGTCTCTGAGGCGAGGAGCCTGTCGCACCCAAACCTCGAATTTGACGCCATCCTCGCCCACGCTCTGCGTCAGGCCCATGTCGGCCGTCTGGGTGGGGGGAGGGGGGTTAGTGCGAGGCAGTGGTGGGAGGAAACCAAGTCCAAACACTTCCTTACGGTACTCAAGTAGATTTCGCAGCTAGCTGTACTTTGAGTATTTCTTTTTCTGAAAGCCTTTTACCTTTTCTCATTAGTAACATTTTCAAACAGATATCGGTACTTTGTCCTCCTTACTTCAACCACCGGCGATGACAGCACGATGTAAAAAAAAGATGTAAAGAGAGAGTAGTCAAGTCAACCACGGTTGAGATCTTGACTGATTGATTGATTGATTGACACCTTGGGTCTTATAAGGCGCGGAAAAAACGGAACCGCAACGACCTAGAGGAATGTAATGACCATGAGGCCAATTTGCAAGGCCTTCTTTCAGAGAATTGTTTGATTCAAGACTGATTGGTGACGAACAGAGGTGGGTAGAGTAGCCAAATATTGTACTCAAGTAAGAGTACTGTTACTTTAGAATAATATGACTCAAGTAAAAGTCAAAAGTAGTCATCCAAATATTTACTTCAGTAAGAGTAACTTCAGATTATTATTATTATTTTAATCAGAGCATGAACATCAAATCAAATAAATTAAAACATAATATATGGGAGTTGACGCACACCTGCCACCATTTCAATTTTTAACTGCCCAAAAACCAACAACACTGCATTGGGCTCTACAGAAACAATATTTGCTTTATTCGCTTCAATGACTTCATGAAGAAGCTGTTTGCTGAACAGACTTAGTGATTGTGTGTGCGTGCGACACCCTCGGGATAGTGCAAATTTTGCCACATCCACTGCCAAAACAACAGCAAAAACATCTGCAACTTACCGCAAGGTGTTGTCTCAAGTTAGAAGTGGGCTGAAATATATAAGTTTGGGCAGTCACAATTTAAGAGCTGCATGATAAAGCTGTTGTTTTTTGGAGTCTGTAAAATAAAGTCGCACGGCTCTTTCCCCCCCAACTGCAAAATACGTCATTTTGATTGGCTCGCGAAGGCTACGTGCGCGGTCATGTGACTGCCTTGTGTCGTGTGATTCGTGAATTGGAGTCAAATGACTGATCCCGTTTTTGATTGGCGCAGTGGGCGCCCTATGCGGAAGTCGAAGATGGAGTCTAAAAATAGACGCACATCCAGAAATATGAATAAATAAAAGTAGCGAACGACATGTTGATCGGAGTAAAAGTATCGATGCTTCACATAAATACTCAAGTAAAAGTAAAACGTACGGTGCCTTAAAAGTACTCTGACAAATAAAAAAATGTAATCCAGAAAAACACATTGTCTGATTTTTAAAGAATTCATTAGCATATTATGGTGGAAAATAAGTATTTGATCAATAACTAAAGTTCATCTCAATACTTTGTTATATACACTTTGTTGGCAATGACAGCTGGTCAAAGATTTTCCACACACTGTTCCTGGCATTTTGGCCCATTCCTCCATGCAGATCTCCTCAAGAGCAGTGATGTTTTGGCGCTGTCGCTGGGCAACACAGACTTTCAACTCCCTCCAAAGATTTTCTATGGGGTTGAGATCTGGAGACTGGTTAGGCCACTCCAGGACATCAAAATGCTCCTTACGAAGTCACTCCTTTGTGGCCCGGGCCGTGTGTTTGGGATCATCGTCACGCTGAAAGCCCTTGCTGATGGAAGGAGGTTTTCACTCAAAATACATGGCCCCATTCATTCTTTCCTTTACACGGAACAGTCATCCTGGTCCCTTTGCAGAAAAACAGCCCCAAAGACTGATGTTTCCACCCCCATGCTTCACAGTAGGTATGGTGTTCTTTGGCTGCAACTCAGCAATTTTTCTCCTCCAAACACGACAAGTTAAGTGTTTACCAAAAAGTTCTACTTTGGTTTCATCTGACCATATGACAGTCTTCCAATCCTCTTCTGGATCATCCAAATGCTCTCTAGCAAACTTCAGACCGGCCTGGACATGTACTGGCTTCAGCAGGGGGACACGTCTGGCGCTGCAGGATTTGAGTCCCTGGCGGCCTAGTGTGTTACTGATCGGGTTGGGCATCGACAATCGATTGGAACCGGGACTAACGTTCAAATAAAAAAATGTTGGTTCTCGGTTTCGATGCTTAGTCCTCCAGCGGCGAAGAAGTGCCGAAAAGCAACGAAGCAGCGGTATAAACCAACTGAGAAGAACGGGCACGATGACGTGCTCGTGCCCAACGGCAGTGGCGGTGAACAAAAGTGTGTCTTAACTTTGTTAAAATAAATGATCAGTTGCCTCAGTGCAACACTTGGAATAAGATTATATTGTGCAAAGGAGTTTTTCCCGATGTGTAGCGTCTGACGCGCTCTGAGCCTCAGCCTACACCACGCGGAGCTTCAGTGAAGTCAACCCTCAGTCAACTGGTTGAGTGAAACAAAAATACGTCTGTGCCAACATTGGGACAGCTAACAAGGTAAACGCTCGCTTGCACTTTTGCACTGATGGTTTTTAGTGTTTATTTTGGTCTTCAAACCAACGTAAGCGGCAATGGTCCAAAAAATAAAAAAATAAAATAAAAAAGCTTAACGTTGGGCTAAAACTTCACCGTTAGCAACTTTACATCACAAATTGGGACAACATTCACGTAAACGTTGTCTCACAGTATCACAAACACTAACCTTGTGCCTCATCGGTGAGTAGGGAAAGGAATTAGCGTTTTAGAGCCTTTGGTTCCATTCATTAAAAAATAAAACAATCACCGGGGGCGTGTGAAGTTATTTTTCGTGCCAAAAAGCTGAATTCCGGTGTGTACCCTTCAAAATAAAAGGCTAAAAGCTTAAAACAAGAAGTCAAGTTAAAACTTGGAGATATAAACCATTTGAAGTGATGAAACAGAATACAGCGGCAGCTATATAGCATTATTAAAATAACTTTTAACAATGCTGTCAGTGAAGTTAACTCTCAGTCAACTGGGTTAGTTCCACACACATTGCCTTTTAGCTCATAGGTTTGATATTGTTACTGGTTAAAGAGAACCTCGAGTCAAATGTTCATTTTAGTCTCTGCTGCGGGCTGCTAAGAAAATGGATGTTCATAATTTGGACACCCTTTATTGAAACCATGCAAACTTTTTTAGTCCCAGCCCCCTGAAAGAATCGGAATCGAGAATCGTTCGGAACTCGAATCGGAATCGCTCAAATTCAAACGATGCCCAACCCTAGTTTCTGATGGTATCCTTTGTTACTTTGGCCCCAGCACTCTGCAGGTCATTCACCAGGTCCCCCCCGTGTGCTTCTGGGATTTTTCCTCACCGTTCTTGTGATCATTTTGATCCCACGGGGTGAGATCTTGTGTGGAGCCCCAGATCGAGGGAGATTATCAGTGGTCTTGTACGTCTTCCATTTTCTAATAACGGCTCCCACAGTTGATTTCTTCACAGCAAGCTGCTTACCTATTGCAGATTCACTCTTCCCAGCCTGGTGCAGGTCTACAATTTTGTTTCTGGTAGTGATGGGCAAATGATACCGAGGCTTTGGCGCTTGTGTCACTTTTCCTGAAGCGGAGTGATTCGAAACGCTGTGTCGGAGCTTGTATCGAAGCACCAGTGTCACGTGACCGTTGACGTTTGAAGCTTGGAACGTCACCGCTTCATTCCTTCAAAATGTTTCGATGCTTTTTATTGGCTCTTGGCGTTTCAGCGCATTCTGAGCCAATGACAGCTTGACAGGTTGGACAGATTTGAGTGGTTTGGCACCATACTAGCTATATAAGGTGCATCATTATGCTTCAAAATGGGGTTGTGAGGAGAGTGAGAGTATTTTGGCAAGTCAACCATACAAGTCCCCAAATGACAAGCCATTATCTTGAAAGGTTTTCCTTAAAAACACCACACACACAAAACAATGTTTCTGAATTCACACACCATGATCATTTGCAAAGTAGGAAGGATCTCCAATCCTGTTAGGGACTTTTAGTACAGTAACAGCAACAGTAGTAACGCTCAAAGCTTTAAATATACCCTGAACCAACGTTTAACCACATTTAACTTTTAATATCATTTGCATTTATTCTTTGGGTTCATCTGGAATGTGTTTTAGAGGATGGGGGAGAGCATCTGCGTATTTTATTGTAATGATGATTTAATCACTATTTGGTATGAATGAACAAAACACTTGAATGACCATACAGACTTTTCTGAACTTGTATTGCTGTCATGGGAAACAGCGCCAGTGCTTCAGTCGTGTTCTTTAGAGGTTGCTATGGCTTCAGTTGTCCACCAGATGTCACCATCACTGAAGCCTTGAAGCTTTTTCGGCACAATTGTTAGGAAAGCCTCAGTGCTTCATGAGGCTTCACTTGCCCACCACTAGTTTCTGGTGTCTTTTGACAGCGCTTTGGTCTTGGCCATAGTGGAGTTTGGAGTGGGACTGTTTGATGTTGTGGACAAGTGTCTTTCATACTGATAAGGAGTTCAAACAGGTGCCATTAATACAGGTAGCGAGTGGAGGACAGAGGAGCCCCTTAAAGAAGAAGTTACAGGTCTGTGAGAGCCAGAAAAATGACCAAATGCTTATTTTCCAGCATCATTTGCTCATAAATTCTTTAAAAATCACACACGGTGGTTTTCTGGATTTTTTTTCCTCATTTTTTCCTCTCATAGGTGACGTATACCTATGATAAAAAAATTACAGGCCTCTCTCATATTTTTCAGCGGGAGAACTTGCACAATTGGTGGCTGACGAAACACTTGTTTGCCCCACTGTAAGTAGATAAGTAAAATGATGTAAGTCGATAAAAGAGGGAAACTATTTCATGTGCAGAGGTTTTTCTCCCCCCCTTTGTGCCAATTTATCAAAACAAGTATTACAGTATTTTTACCAGCCTTTTTAACTTAAGTACAGAGTGTGAGTATTTTCGCACCTTCATGCTGTGTTTGTAGTTGTAGGCCGAGCATCCCGGTCCAGCGCCACCGCTGCCTCCTCCGCTCTTGTGTTTGGTGAAGATGATGGCGTGTTGGTAGAGGAAGACCCTCCTCACACCCACACGCTTCCGCCGGGTGCCGCCGCCGCACACCGTCAGCTCGCCCTGACGCACCAGCTCGCCGCGCCGCGCCACAGGAATCTGATGCATACGACGCTACTTCAGGAAGGAAAAACATGGGTACTGTACATCGCCAACGCCTACACTGACAGAGTTGCTCCTGTTGCCACGCATATATACAGTTTTCTCCCTGCTGATTCTGAATCGAACCCTTTTTACTGTACAATTCCAGGTCAGTGCCAATTTAGAGTTTGGCGCCTTCAGTCTAGTCCCACATTGGGCCACAACATGCCAGGGAGCACTGAGCTATACAGGAAGAAGAGACAGTGACGCTCCTCAACATAACTTCCCACAGAGGAGCCAGAGTGCAGCATATGCCTGCGAGTATTGTTGTATGCTCGATTTGTATGTGTTGCTGCTCCAAGTGTTGAAGAAGCAGTTGTTTGAAGGTTTAGAATTATTGGAACGTCAACATTATGCTTGTGGACTTTGGTTCGAGAAAATCTGATTTGTTTGAACATGTTGCTGTTAAATAAAACAATGTTTAATTCACTTCCGTTTTAACGTAAACTTCAACAGTCAGCTGGGATCGGCCAATGAGGGCAAACGCTGTAGAAAATGGATGGCTGATGAAGCGGACAAAGTGGGACAGGCGCTCTCACCGGACAGCCGACGATGAGGTCGCTGGCCCTCAGGTCCTCGCCGTGTTGCTGGGCGTGTCTCAGGACGCAGAGGGTGGAGTCAGAGGTTGGGTTGATACCGCCCAGCTCCTCCAGGGCCTCGCAGTACTGCTCCAGCCTCTCGGGGGGCGCCTGCAGGCACTGAGGGAAGCACAGAGGCGAGAAGGGGGAGGCGGCGGTCGCGGGGAGTTTGGACTGGCCGGGAAGACGAGGGGAGGACGGGGAAACAAGAGCGAGGAGACAAGTTGAGTGAGGATCTTTCGATGGAGGAAGAGGCTGGGCGAGCATGCGTTATTGCTTCTGCATGTATACATACTCATCAATAAGTAACAAAACTTTTCAGTGTAACTCTAAGTTCCCACGTGCCAACAAGACTGTTAATAATGTATTTTTATCTGTGACAGACCACACACACAATAATAAAACATCTGTCACTTAACAGTTTTGCTCCTATTGTGTGTGATCTGCTCCGATAATATCAACACAGAACACCACACACACGCAAAGATTCTGTTCAAACGAAATTGAAATTTCGCGTTATCACACGTGATCTCACAAAACCGAAGATGACGAAACACTTCCGGCTTCGCGCGATAGTTCCCGAACGTTCCCGAAGGTTGCCGGAGCTGGGAGCCTTATAAAATGGCGGCGTGCTGAAAAAAAACCCCAAAACGACTTGCTTTGGAAAAAGGGGAACCCACTTTTATACAAAAAAAAAAGACATCGGGGAAGACATGCTGATTTTTATTTACAGTCGTTTCCTTTTCTTGAGTCAGGGTGCGTCTTGATTGACGACATTTCGTTTCACGTCACAATTCACGGTGTCATGGCATAACTATATACTTATATAGTTATATACAACCCCAATTCCAATGAAGTTGGGACGTTGTGTTAAGAATACAATGATTTCAAATCATGTTCGACCTATATTTCATTGAATACACTACAAAGACAAGATATTCAATGTTCAAACTGATAAACTTGATTGTTTTTAGCAAATAATCATGAACTTAGAATTTTATGGCTGCAACACGTTCCAAAAAAGCTGGCACAGGGTCATGTTTACCACTGTGTTACATCACCTTTTCTTTGAACAACATTCAATAACGTTTGGGAACTGAGGACACTAATTGTTGAAGCTTTGTAGGTGGAATTCTTTCCCATTCTTGCTCGATGTACAGCTTCAGCTGTTCAACAGTCCGGGGTTTCCGTTGTCGTCTTTTACGCTTCATAGTGCGCCACACATTTTCGATAGGAGACAGGTCTGGACTGCAGGCAGGCCAGTTTAGTACCCGCACTCTTTTGCTACGAAGCCACGCTGTTGTAACACGTGCAGAATGTGGTTTGGCATTGTCTCGCTGAAATAAGCAGGGGCGTCCGTGAAAAAGACGTCGCTCGGATGGCAGCCTATGTTTCTCCAAAACCTGTATGTACCGTTCAGCCTTAATGGTGCCTTCACAGATGTGTAAGTTACCCATGCCATTGGCACTAACACAGCCCCATACCATCAAAGATGCTGGCTTTTGAACTTGGCGTCCATAACAGTCCGGATGGTTCTTTTCCTCGTTGGCCCGGAGGACACGACGTCCACAATTTCGAAAAACAATTTGAAATGTGGACTCGTCAGACCACAGAACACTTTTCCACTTTGCGTCGGTCCATCTGAGATGAGCTCGGGCCCGGAGAAGCCGGCGGCGTTTCTGGGTGCTGTCGATAAATGGCTTTTGCTTTGCATAGTAGAGTTTCAAGTTGCACTTCCGGATGGAGCGCCAAACTGTTTTTAGCCAATGTGGTGATATCCTTTGCACATTGATGTCAGTTTTTGATGCAGTGCCGCCTGAGGGATCGAAGGGCACGGGCATTCAATGTTTGTTTTAGGCCTCGGCGCTTACATGCAGTGATTTCTCCAGATTCTCTGAACCTTTTGATGATATTATGGCCCGTAGATGATGAAATCCCTAAATTCCTTGCAATTGTACGTTGAGGAACATTGTCCTTAAACTGTTCGACTACTTTCTCACGCACTTGTTCACAGAGGTGAACCTCGCCCCATCTTTGCTTATGAATGACTGAGCAATTCAGGGAAGCTCCTTTTCTACCCAATCATGGCACCCGCCTGTTCCCAATTCGCCTGTTCACCTGTGGGATGTTCCAAACGGGTATTTTATGAGGATTCCTCAACTTTCTCAGTCTTTTTTGCCTCCTGTCCCAGCTTTTTTGGAACGTGTTGCAGCCATAAAATTACAAGTTAATGATTATTTGCTAAAAACAATAAAGTTTATCAGTTTGAACATTAAATATCTTGTCTTTGTCGTGTATTTCAATTTAACACAACGTCCCAACTTCATTGGAATTGGGATTGTAGACTTTTGTTCATAAATATTGAACACCGTTCGTTATTTAAGATTGTCGACCCCGACCTTTTTTGGACCCAAAATCGGGACAAATCCACTCTTAACACACATCAGACCTGAGGACAGTCGTATAGGATAAGATTTAAGATTGTCTGGCATTTGACATGCTTGTTTGGAAGGGGCAAAAATGGCACAAAAACAGGCCGATTGTCATTGTGTGTCTGGCGGGCCTGCGCGAACAGGTCAATATACTGTATGAGGTGTGTGCATAAGTGTAAATGTAAATGCATTTATCCCATTGAATAATTGGTCTATTGATTTACTGTAAATAAAATATGCACGTTCAATGTATTTAACTCATTCCCTGCCAATGCTGTCCAAAGACGTCATTCAGGATCCATCTCTTCCCTGCCAAGGCCGTCTAAAGACGTCAATGGCATTCTTTTAACGGGCATGGTTGGGGGAGGGTCTTGTGCAGTTTATGTGTGATCGTCAAGCCTCTGCAATGAGGAATGGCAACCTGTAGAGGGCAACAATGCCTTGAGGTGAACATCCCTCCCTCAGTGGAAGAAGGAGGAGGGGCCAAGAGACAATGAGAAGACAATCTATAGTGCAAACATAATGGTGGAAAAAGAGAGAAGACAAAATAAAAATAATCAAAAAAAAGAAATAACAATAAAAAAAGCTTTATTGCGCCAAGGCAAGAAAAATATTCCTGCGACCGACAGGAATGACGCCTTAGATCAGGGGTGGGCAAACTACGGCCCGCGGACCACATCAGGCCCGTTGATCATTTCAATCCGGCCGGCCAAATCATATACAAATCGTGACGGCATTCTTTTGACCTTGTCCTGTAATGCCCAATGGGTCCACCACGTACCGCACTAGGTACAGTGATACGTTGACTTGACTTTGGCTGTTCTGTTTTTACTCTGCTACTGCTCTGAACCCTTCTTCAACCGTGAGCAGGCCAAAGAAAAGAAAAGTCGACAGTGAGTGCCGAGTGTTTAACATAGAATGGACTACTAAATACTTTTTCAATGAAGTACAGTCTAAGGCTCTATGTCTAATTTGTTAAGAAACCATTGCGATTTTAAAGGAATAAAACATCATCTGTCACTTTTCTACCAAGCATGCTGATTATGCTAACAGCTAATCAACGCAGGAACTAATGGCTACGGCTCAGCGGTTAAAATCAAGCTTGTAGACTCAGCAACACACCTTTATCTGACAAACGGCCATCCAAGATTCAGTGACACAAGATCCTGAAACAGTGCCACGGGAGCTGCAGATGCAACTGATTGGTTTCCAATGTGATACTGTCTTAAAAGAGAAGTTCAACTCTCAAACTGGATGAGTTATAGGCTTCATTAAGCGCAGACACATTTCCAAAAATCCAGAAGATGGCACAGAGGATGCTGGTGGAGTTTGGCTCTACATATGTGCGTGAACAGACTTTTAGTGTGATGAACACCAACAAAAAATCCTACAGATCCCAGCTGAGTGATGAATACCTCAGATGTGTTCTGAGAATTGCCACAACATAACTAGCACCAGACTTTGGTGCACTGGCAAAAAAGGTGATCAACAAAACAACACTGTTCCCATTAAAAATAAATCCAAGTATTAACACTACAATGCATGTTTTTGTTTATTTTTTATATTTAAGCATCTGGTCCTGGCTTGGCCCACCTGTCAAATTTTAAAAGTCAATGTGGCCCCAGAGCCAAAACGTTTTCCCACCCATGCCTTAGATCTTGCGGGGGAATAAAGGATGACGCTCCGAGCCAATCGCTTTGTTGCAAAGCTATCGCCCAAAATGCCGGCCTAAACATATGGCGAGATGCTCTCGGCCGCTTGCCAGCTGATCGTCTGCCGACCAGGATTTGAATGAACGGGATCCCGAATCGTCAGTTGAGTCAACTCCCTCTGGATAGCCTGGAAGCAGCTGAGCTTCCTCTGACGAAGACAAAGTCCCACGAAGACTAAGGTAACTCGTTTGCAGCTAGCGTTAGCTACATTTAGCGAGCAAACGCGCTCCTTCAACCCTTGTTACATAAAAACATAATTTAGTCCCAGTAGTTCACATTACAATGTAACATCTGTTGCCAGTACTGATTAGAATTTTCCATTTACAGCTTGTTCATCTTGCAGGAATTCATCACCCGCGAGTCGAACGTCTTTTAGGATTGCAACGAAGAAAATACGTCATCAATAAAAAGTCTGTAAAGCAGATGTGCTATCCAGTCACCCACCGTGCCGCCCCTTGCAAAATACGTCATCAATCAAAAGTATTCTCTGGTAATCATATGTATTTTTTAAAAAAGTTCTGTTTTCTCAGTTTTTTTTCCTTCAGAAAAAGATTTGGCTGAAAGTAGCCTGAATTTGACTGCTGATTACTAAAGAACGGTATAAGCTAGAGACAAACTTTTTTTTCTGATGAAAGAAGAGAGTCTGAAGAGAGTCTTTTGGTGTTTACATCGTCACAGTATCCAATATTCTGCGGGGCTTGAAATATCTGTGAAATTGCTCGAAAATGCCTGACAGTGGAGGGATTTCCTCGTCTAGTCTGCTGAGCGGTTGCGTCAGTGTGTCAGTTACAGGTGACTCACTTTAAAGAAGTCCGCAGCTTGCGTGACCAGCGGCGAATCCAGTTCCGGTTTGGTCCGGATGTAATTGGAATAGTGCAGGAAGTGGTCCCGCTGTGACAAGAAAAAAAGCAAAACAGGTTTCGTGAGAAGAAAAGCGGCTATTGTGGAGTCTTCACTCACATATTTACTGAAGCAGTCCTGCTGCAGCAAGCTTTGCATCAGCGCGTCCTCCATGGCGGGCAGAAGTTCCTGCGAGTGGAAGGCACTCAGGGCCGCCCAGCAGGGGAACAGGGTGTCCGCCTTCCCCCGCAGGGAAGCCGGCGTGTCCAGGAGCTGCAGCAGGGGGAGATAGGTCTCCTGCGCCCCCTTGAGAACGGACACATACTGCCGCTCGCTGCTCAGCATCCTGCACCAGAGCAGGTAGGATTTGCTGCGGAGGCACAGCAGAAGGACAGCAGAGGAATAGAAGAAAGAGAACAGAGGGACAGCAAAAAGAAAAGCAGAAGGACAGAAGAGGAAAAGATCAGCGGACGGAGAGATAAGATGCTCAAAGAGGGCAAAAAGAAGGCAGGCAGGCACCTCTGCGCCGTAGATCCGGCCCGTTCCGTCCCCATTTCCCTCTCGCTCCTGCCCCGCAGCACATGTTGCCGCGGAGACCCGGTGTGGTCCACCACCTCCTTGCTGCTGACCTCCACGCCCCTGATCAAGACCCCTCCTCCTCCTCGGATGGCGGCGGCCACGGCGGTGGTGACCGCGGGGTCCGCGAGGGCCCGGCGGCCCAGCCAGGATTTGGGGGAGGTACGGCACTCGGTGGGTTTGGGGGTGCCGGCACCTCTGCGAGGGGCCAAGAGGGCCTGCAGGTCAAAACTGGGGTGTCTCTTCCTGGGGGGCTTGGGCGGGAGGGGTGCCTCTGTGGGCTGAGAGGAGACAGACTCGGTTAAGAACGGCAAGTCACCATCAGAGAAGCAGGACAGAAAAACAAAAAGGACCATTCTCACACTCTTCTTCAAAAGGTTCTGCAGAAACTTCCCTCCGCCCACTGCCCCCTCTTTTTTGCCCCCCCGCTCATCTATCTTCAGCGTGGAGCAGATCTGCGGTCTGAACAGCGAGGCCAGAGACCCCCAGGACTGCAGCCCCCCCTCGCCTCCTGCGGCCCCCGGGCCCCAGTCGCCCTCTGCCTCCGCGTCCCATAGGTTACCGGCGACGGGCGTCTTGGCCTTTCCCTGTCCTTGGTTTTGGGCTCGCTCGGACTGAAGGAAGCGCGGCTTCACCTGCGCTACCGTCTGCTGGTAACGCTCCACCGTGCGGCTCCAGAGATCCAGCAGCGCTCCGCCACCCAAGTCCACAGCCAACGAGCGGGCGTCCTGGAAACGGGATGGCGGAATGGGGGGGAGGGAAGCTAGGGGGCAGACGGGGGAGGAGGCGGACGGGGAGGCGGAGGACACTTCGTCGCACCACTGGGAGGCCTGAAAGGAGACGGGAAATACTCAGGTCTGCAGGTTTAGGGATGAGGGTTCACCCCGCACTCACCTCGGTCAGAGTGGACAGCAGCCGCCGCGTGTTGTCCAGGGCGGCCCAGCGGTCGGACAGAGAGTGGGCCATGTCCCGCAGACGTTCCCTGACCGGAGGCAGTCGGACCTGGATGTCGTTCAGGCCCGCCCAGTCCAACTCGCTCCAAGTCTCCAGGTCGGTGAGCACAGAGAGAGTCCGGCTGTGAAGCTCCTGAAACAAAACCGAGCCATGCATTTCTTCACACCGCCACTAGGTGAAACCAGAGTACTGGAACTACTGGAACGGTTCCAAAGGTACGCTGAGGTCAAAAAGCAATCGTCCGTCCCTATGAACAGCCCACCCAATGGCAAGTCAAAAACAAAGTTACGACAACCACAACAAGAACGTGTTAACCCTAACTTCTCACATTTGCCGTTTCTCGCAGCGTTTTGAACTTCTGCTGCTGGAGCGACAGCCTGCTCAGCGAGAGAGGCGGGTCCTTGTAGGCGTCCGTCTGCAACTGTACTCGCTCCATCTCCTCGTCACACTGCGGAGGTCAAACTGCTCTTTTGTTCTTGTTACACCAAACCGGTCTTATGATTGGCCGGCCGGCTCACCTTTTCCAGCTCGTCCACCAGGCCGGCCAGTCCGCTCAGCGCGTCCAGGTCGCGAGCCCTCCGGTTGGACACTCGTACCAGGCAATGGAGGGCGTCGTCCACACTGTCATAAAGTCTGGCGGCAGCGGCGAGCGCAGCCCTGCAGGAGCACAGACATCACGTTTCCATCAGCGCGAGGGAGGGAGGACTCTCCTGCTCTGCTCTTCTGCTCCAGCTGGTTTTGATTATTCGGGATAAAAACAAACAACTTTGTTTCCAGTCTGCAAGCAGTGGTGGTTTCTGGTATGTGCTATAGGGGGGGCCACACAGAGCAGTATGCCCCCCCAAAAGTGGAATGTGAACTGCTGCTGTCGTAGGAGACAACAGCATTTTCACAACTACCGGAGACAAATTCCTTGTGTGTTTTGGACATATAAAAATAATGATTCTTCTGATTTTCTTTAATCAGCATCATGAAGTTTCAATCATTGGCCTTTGTATGGGGAACTTGCACCCCCTTGCGGAGACATTAGAAGGGTTCTTCAGGGATTTTGCGTCGAAATGAAGTCAGAGGTTACCAATTTCAAGGAAGTAGGACGACATTGTTGTTTCAAGATCACTGTTATTTGGGGGAGGAGCTCAGGTAAGCTCGTCCATCCATCCATTTTCTATCGCGCTTATCTTGACTTGGAGCCAATCCCAGCTGACTTTGGCCGAAAGGCGGACGACAGCCCAGACTGAATGATTAGACCGCCCTTGTGGGGTACCACAAGGGCGGTCTAAAAGCTATATTACATGAAGAATAGAATCAACACAACAAAAATGACACTTCATGTCCAATTTGACATCCATCCGTACATCCATTTTCTGTACCGCTTTATCCTCACAAGGGTCGCGGGCATGCTGGAGCCTATCCCAGCTATCTTCGGGCTGATCGCCAGCCAATCGTATTCCCAGCGATTTTGGTTAACGTCAAGAAAATCATGTAAAATGACGAGATTATGATATCAGCTCGTAAATGCAATATTTTTGTTATTCTATTTGTCCCAACAAATGTACCTTTGGTTGTACCAGGCATAAAAAAATGAACAAGAAACTGAAGAAACAAGGGTTGTCAAATCCATTTTTCTGTGAGTATACATCCACACGTATACATACTGTACATACACGTTCCACTCCAGTGTGTTTTTCATCGGTGCGTGTCTACGGGGGTTTAAACCACGAATGAAATGAAAGACTCCACCAGACTGCCATTATATTCATGAGATTTGAACTACAAGTCTCGTCGGATGACATTTGAAAATCTGCATTTTCAAGGTCGTAGTTTTTGTTTTCGTTTTTGAAAGAAACTATTTTTGTGTCGTGCTAAACCACACAGACTGCATAGGCCACCTCATGACGCACGAATCGTGGAGGGAGATCCGAAAAGTATTGCATTTGAATTCAAGGATGATGCTTTTGGCAACATGCAAGGTTTGCATCTCAAAGGTAAGCAACAACCACCACGACATAGAACTTGATCTATCCCTGTAAAAGTCACAAAGACAGGTAAGTGACATTAAATTCACAGTTTAACTCACCGACAGCTGGTCAAACATGAACGAAACTTGATGATGGTTACGCGTTCAATTGCGAAGATGATAAATATACAATACAAAGACTGGTTTTGAAAAGAACAATGTGAATGTGTTTGTACAGCTCACTAACGCAAGTACAGACATCGACTACAAAGTATAATATAATATACAAAATATATTGTGAGATTATAGGACTTGATTTATGACTTATTTAAAACAAGTCAAGATTTGCTTGACATTGAGTGGGGACTGGATCTGACCTTTTTGCCACAGTAACCCATTGACTGGCTATTAACTTGAAGGATAAGACCCGCACCTCTGGAATGTTGTTGTTCATCAAAAAGACCACAGATTACCTGCAATCGTGAGACGTCCGCGCCAACCCGCACGCGCTGTTGGTCAATCCCGCCAGCCAGGCCCCGCCCCCTCGCTGGAGCTCAGTCAAGCGGCAGTCGGCGAGGACGCCGGCCATGAGGCGCCGATGCTTGTCCGCGCTCGCCGGAACCTCCTGAGCAAGCCGGAGTCACGCTTTCTGCCGGATGGCCGGGACGCGCTCACACTCACCTTGATGTTGTCGACAGTCTGCTCGCCGTCCATCGACTGCATCGCTTCTCCCAGCAAAAGGAGGGCGCTGTCGCAGCGCTCGGTCAGGCTCTCTAAGCTCTAAAGAAGAAAGGATCCCAGGTAGTGCTTTTCTTAACCATCCATCCATCCATGCATTTTCTACCGCTTATCCGAGGTCGGGTCGCAGGGGCAGTCGCTTTAGCAGGGACGCCCAGACTTCCCTCTCCCCGGCCACTTCATCCAGCTCTTCCGGCGGGATCCCGAAGCGTTCCCGGGCCAGCCGAAAGACGTAGTCTTTCCGGCGTGTCCCGGGTCGTCCCCGGTGTCCCCTCGCGGTGGGACGTGCCCGGAACACCTCACCAGGGAGGTGTCCGGGAGGCATCCGCAAGTCGTTCTCCATGGCCTCACCGAACTCCTCCCATGCCCGAGTTTTTGCTTCAGCGACCACCAATGCTGCATCCCGCTTGGCCGGCCGGTACGCATCGGCTGCCTCAGGAGTCCCACGGGCCAAAAAGGCCCGATAGGACTCCTTCTTCAGCTTGACGGCATCCCTCACCGTTGGTGTCCACCATCGGGTTCGGGGATTGCCGCCACGACAGGCACCGACCACCTTACGGCCACAGCTCCGGTCGGCCGCCTCGGCAATGGAGGCGCGGAACACGGTCCGCTCGGACACGATGTCCCCCGCCTCCCCCGGAACATGAGCTTTTCTTAAATTCTAAACTGAAGTCTGATACAGTACGTGGAGCGCTACCTTGACTTGCAAATTTAATTCAATAATGAAATCAACTTTCCCCATTGAAAAGAATTGAAATGCAATTAATCCGTTCTGTCCCCCACCCCTCCAAAAAAGAATTTTTTGTTTTTGTTTTGTTTTAAATCAAGAAAAATAGCCCTGTATTGTGTCTTTAAGGGGCGTGGCCTAGTGAGTGAGGTCTGGAGTCTGCTCCTAGTGAGTGTTGTCATTTTAGATTTGCGCATTTGACTGTAGTAAAAAAAAAAAAAAAAAAAAAAAAAAAAAATTAGTACCTTAAAATTTGACTGTAGTAAAAAAAAAAAAAAAAAAAAAATTAGTACCTTAAAATCAGTACTTTAATTTTTCTGGTGTTTTTTTCCACTTCACTCCAGCGGCAGCGTATCTGAAGCTTGTTTGTGAAGCATACTTTGGCTTGCAACAACTTAAAAAATAAAAATGCCAATTTGGACACGCATACCTCATCTAGCAAAGTGTGTTTTTTCTTACCATCCTGAAGGAGAGCCAGTCTGAGTGGCAGTGGCTGAAGTCGCCTCCCATCTCTGTGGGCAGCTGTTGCCTGTCTACAAACTGCTCAAGGACCGCTGTTCCTCGCACCACGTGGACCTGGGATTGAGAAGACCGAAAGGGAGGGAAGAAAGCACAAATAGGCGTCCGCAATTCATGACGTGTCAAATGAGACGCCGCGTCCAGCCATTGATGCGAAACACTCAAGCGACTTGCTAAAAGCAGATTTAGTGGATGAATGTGCCTGCTCAACCGATTCAAACATCAAAATATTTAGCTCATTCGGGACATCTCGGGAAGTATTTTCTGCATTCTCGTAATTCTCACTGACCAAAATTCCACATTTGACCAGGAAAAAAAAAAACATTTTACAATGTCAGTCGCATTTCTCAACGGATTTAAACCACTCCAAATTCAAACTCTTCAGCTCATTCAGTACATCGATGGGGCTCTAACTTTTCTTCTTACATATCCTGCTCCTCCCAAATGTACAAACCAATTTCAATGTGCCCAGTCTCACATTGTCTAGTTCAACATTTCAATAGATTCTACATCAGTTCAGCATCAGCATTCACATTCACACAATTTCACCAGAAATCTCAGTCCCTCGTCGACTATGTTGTTATTCCTGCTCGTTCCAACCGAGTCATTTTGTTTACACGTTTTGCAAAGTGTAGCCAAGCGTTCAGGTTCATGCGCTGCTCACCTCTGTTCCCTCCAGGTCACAAGAAGGCTGCTGTTCCTCCACCAAAACCAACACTGCTGCGAGACCGCCAGGAACCAGCCGCTAGAAGGCACCAAGTCAAGTTTGGTTTCGGTTTCAGAAACACGTCTCGGCATGGACTCTCACCTGGAATAACCTGAGTGCGGAGAGGCAGCGCGAGGACGGCGGCGAGCATCTGCTGTCGATCAACACCGTCAGACCTTTTTCTTTGGTCGCAGGCCTGATCTTGGCACATGGAGTGAAGGGGCCATCAAGCTCCTCTGTGATCCTCACTCATCACAAGTCCCTCAAACGCCAGTATGAGTTTACCGTGTGATCCTGTGGTAGCAGGCCAGGATGCGAGACATCTCCTCGCCGCTGCCGGAATCTCCCGCCTGTGCCACGACCAGAGCGCATCCCAATCTGTCCACCGTCCCTGTGGTTAGTGTTCATCAATCACTCGACCAACCAACCAATTAAGGCTTGTTTTTCTGGCTTAGAAAATACCAGTCATCCTCAGCTGCCCCGACCGGAGGAGCTCTGCGTCCAATTCCCGGAGCAAAGGAGCCTCTTTACACGAATGGCCTGACTGCGCCTCCTCATTGAAGGGGATGAAGGCGGCTGATTGGCCGTTGCAGATGGGCAAAGGTTCTGCCTCTGTCCAGATATACGAAGGAACATTGACTCGTCGGCACGTCTTGCGGAAGAGAAGAGATTCCGGTTCATCCCACCTGCGCTGCTGGTTGTACCGTTCTCGGACGGGCACTCCCCATCGGACGATGCTTCCGACCAGCGCTCCTCTGCGATTGGCCGTTGTGTCGAGCCAGAGCAGGAAGTGGAGCCCAGATGAGGAGGAGCTTTCCACTGCGGTTTGGAGCTCCCGCGGGAAGCACCACCGCCAGAGCGAGCCCTCCCTTTGGCGCCCCTCCCCCTCCTCTTCCTCCTGAAAGTGAAGGACAAGTTTTCAGACAACATGATGTCCACTTGGACAATATAATGAACTTTACAAAGGTAATGTTCACTTTTGATAGTATTCCTGGAACAAAAGGTGTATTATTGTGCACTGCATCTCAATGGGAGCTTTGTCTCATATTTTAGTCATCTTAATAATTCACGAGAGAGAAAATATTTGAAGCAGCTCTCTTTATGATGATGTATGAAGCAGCAGTTATGACAGGGTCAACCAAAAGTGAACATTATTTGTTGATATATGATGAGGTCATCATGTTGGGGTTACCTTGGAGCTCTGAATCCAGAAGCTTTGATTTCCTTTTCTCGCAGGATCTCTTGAGTCTTCTTTTTACCACCATCCCTCGTTTGGTTGGCTGTCACGCTATTGTGATCCTTCGCGCTATTGCGATCCATCGCACTATTGCTATCTGTCACGTTATTGCTAGCCACGGCAGCAAAAGTTTTGTCTGGCGCATCCCATGTTGGTGTTGTAGCATCACTGTGGTCACTCAGTGGTTTGTCCGTATTCTCGAAAACAGACTCTGAATGGGACTCCTGATCGGAGCAGCCCTCGACAACATGCCCGACAGTGTCGGGGACCTCAATGGGGAGCCGAGTGCTCCGAGTGTCTTCTCTTCTTTGCTGCGTCACCCTGTTCATCTCCCCCTCTCCCCCAACACCAGGCCGCCTTTCTTGAAATGGGTCGCTTCCCTGGCTCTCGGCGTTTCGCTCGGTTATATCACCGTCATCATCGTTGCCCTGGGCCGAAGACGACAAAGATTGGGTGACTCCTGGAGGAGGCCAAAGCCCTAGCACCGGCTCCTCGGGGGCGGTCAAATTTGCTTGGGTTCCGGAGATCCCACCAGAGCTAACAAAGCCGTCCATTCGGCCACATCCCGCTAGCTTTCCCCTCTGCAGTTTGATGGCCTTACCCCTCTTACAAAGAGGCAAAGTCTTGGTTTTGCATACGCCGTGCATCTCCAGGTACCGGTGTCTCGGGTCAACACCTCCGTCCGGTCCTCCTCTTGGCTCCAACAGCTCCACATAATCTCCCCCGAGCCCAGGACGTCTCACAGCCCGGCCGAGACCGTCTTCGCTGCGCCTCCGCCGGGGAAGCGCAGGCTCCGAGGCCACGCCGTCCAGCAGCAAGTCGTCATCTTCCTCCTCCTCCTCGGCCCAGCCCCTGGAGTCTTTGCTCCACCCCTCGGGCAGACCACCCTTGGTCATGTAGGCCTCGGGGTTGGAGGTCGAGCCAGGTCCCTCAGACGGGTCGTGGATAAATTCGGGGTAGACGACCTCCTTCCAGGGAAGGCGCAGGACACCGTCACACGTGCTCACCAAGCAGGTGTCGAGACCACCGCCTGCTACTTTGACAGGAGAACACAAATTACTACTGACTGCTGGATGGATTAGAGATCTCAATGGAAGCGTTACCTTCCCTCCTGTGGCCCCGTTCTTTGTTGATGCTGTGCAGCCACTCACTCGTGAACACAAGAGGATGCTGGGACTCGGGCACCAGAATTTCCTGAACGGTGCGCCCCCCGGGGGCCAGACACTTGAGCGCCAGCCGGGGACAGCGTGTCGAGAAGGGTACCACCTGCAGGTAGAAGTCATTGCAACGCAGGAGCCTCCAGTCCAGGGTGGAGAGCTGGACCACCACTTTGTTGCCGAGGCACAGCGGCCAGCCAGAGTGGAGGAAGAGGCAGCCCAGGTACTGAGACTGGGGAAAAGGATAGAAAGTCTCAAAATGCATGCTTCTGTCGGGCTCGGACCAAGTTCGAACAGCGAGTCTTGACTTCAGAATAGCATCTTTCAATTATGTTTGGAGAAAATAGAGGAGGAAGCTTGAATCAATCAGATGTCAGATCACTTCTCTGGAACCGCTGCTTCTCTCAGATCCCCAGAACCTCCTTCAGTTCACATCCACATTCCGCTTGCGTTTATTTTCACTCCCTTACCAGCTTTCCTCCACGGCGACTCCTTCTTGCAGCCAGGTCTGGACTCGGGCCCGTCATGACGTTGGCGCACCAAAAGTTTGTAAGTTTGACGCGGTAGTGTCGCCCCACTGTGCCCTCCTCTGACTCCTTCCCATCTCCCATGGCTTCCCCAGTGTGCCCCACCCGCCCAGTCCTCAAAGAGACCACTATTGTCAAACTTTCAACAGCTTGCGTTTTTCAGGCATGTGAATGAATGCTATTACCTCTAAAGCTTTCTCTCGCTCTCTCGTTAAAGGTCGAGGTCTCTCTGTTTCTCTTTTCCCTTCTCTCACATCTGGAAGAAATTATCGTCATGACTCACCGTCTCAGTGCAGCACAGCGACAAGGAAAAACTGCCTCTCGAGTGCACGTTTCCTCAATGCATACACGTGAACTCGCAAACTCAACTTCAATGAAGTCGAGCTGCGCGCGTGCCGATTGTGTCACCGGTAACTCATTGTATTCTCCTCCCGATGAAAGGAAACTCACACAGGCGTGCTGCTGGAGCTTGTGAAGGAGGTGCTTGGCGGGAACAAAGTAGTCCAGGAGGTAGCGGAGGCTGTCCTGCTGGTAGGTGGACTCCAGTACGGTGAACACCTGCTTGGAGGACATGGCGACCACTCAATCTGGTGGATGTCACAAGCCATTGTGTGCGTGCGTGCGTGACTGACTGACATACATACCTGCGAGAGGAGAGGAGGCGCAGTGCTTTCGAAGGGTGGGTAAAGGGATGAGAGCGCCCCCTGTACACAGTCCTCCATGGCCTCTGATGCCTGATTGGAACAAAAGAGCTGGAATCAACTTCGGTATGGAGCAGACACACACTCACAAGCTCATTGCGGCACATTCTCTGCTCTCGGCTTCCTGTTCAACATTCTGGGGAGTGTCAAACATTTCCCTCAGAGGGCCTGCAGTCAATGTGTGACCCTCACTCTCTCTCACCCACACACCCACAGGTACACTATACACATTTTCCAACGTGACCTGTTCCCATGCAACTTTTCCTCTCGTTTTTCCACCTTTGTTTCTCTGACAGCCACCCGGCCACCCCCACAATCTCAGTAAAGCCATCATTGTGTTTTCAACCCTCAACGTTCCTTGTTTTACCTCCACCCGACCGATTTGACAACAATTACATGGATTTCATCTCCTGCTGTCGCCATATTGGGATGAAAACGTACAAGCTGAAGTCCAGAAAAAGACATTCAGATTGAAGTGACTTTTTATGTGCAAGCTCCATCTTTTCAGGCACGAATCCCTTTAACCCTGGTCCACACATGACCATTTATTTTACATCTTCACCGATCTTTAAAATGCGAGCGATCACACAAGGACGAAAAATGCACGAATGGTATTGGTTCTCTTTGACTCCATGGTGGAAAGCACACAAATAACCAGAGATCTGTTGTAATACCAAGACTGACATGTGACAGGCAGCACGGTGGCAGAGGGCACGCAGATTGGCAGAAAATACAACAAAGAAGAGGAGAAGACAAAGAATCTAGGCTAGCTGTTAGCGTATGTGGTAACTCCACTTCAGTTGGTGTCGCGGTCGTACGTGACGAGTCACATTTTGTCCTTTCCTGACAAATTTGGCTCTCGAGTTATCATTTTCAAACAAATTCTTGTCGAGATTTGTCCTCTTCTAACCAGTTCAAGATTTGTCTTTTTCTAATTAATTCACTTTTCTAACGAATTCTGGTGTTGTTTTGTTCTTTTTTAGCAAATTGTGCTGTAGATGAGATCTTTTCGAGCAGATTCTGTTCAGATTTGTTTCTACCACATGCTCGTCTCGATCAGTCACCGTTTTCTGAACAGATCGAGAAGGATAAACCACTTAACACAACCCGCACCGCAGGATAATCGCTAAGGATCATCCTCAGAGATGTCTGGTGCTCATTTTAAACTTTGCTGAGTTTGGGGGGGGGGGCGCGAAATCTGGTCCAATTTGGCCCGGTCATCCCCTTTTTGTGTTTCTGGCGTTGCGCTCAATCCGTTTTGTACAAGTGAGGAGCGTATTGACAGATTGTAATGTTCTTTTGTGTGGATTTCAACATGTTGGGTATCGAGTTCCAGGAGGCGGGGTGCTGGTCCGAGTGGAAAAGTGGCGAGTGGGTGTGAAGGGTCCCAAGGTTGTTGTTGTCACCCATGATTTGTGTTTCAAAACTCTTCCTTGTTGATTTTCTTTCCTCTCAGGTTGAAGAGCAGCACAGGCTGGACTCTTTGGTTCCGCAAAGAAACTATGGCATGTTTCTGGCAGACCAAAAGACAGAAAAAGCTCGACAACTATAGACAGACAAAATGTGTTCTACAAGACACAGGAGGAGGAGAGAAAAGTCTGAACGGTGGGAAAGTCGAGCGTCCATAATGGGAAGCAGATGTGAGGAGCGTCCACAAATTTGAGGTTTTTGCCCTGAGAAATGCCAAAAAACACAGAATGTAAAAGGAAAAGCAGAATAATTCCCGCCTGCCCGAGAATGTGGACAACTTCCAGCTACCGGAGTGCATCATGGGAAATGACAGTGAGCTGGCACGCGGCGTCCGTCTCACGTCTGCCGTGTACAAGCGACTCGATTGTCTTCGACGAGCGCACGTCAGCGTTGTGGAATGGAGTCTGGTTGAGATGGTCCACATGTTTTTGTTGATCAGTTGGGACTCACACAGTCTGTCAACAAAGGCAGGAAGTGTCGATAACAAGAGATTTCTGTGATTGGCCCGTTTACTTCCATTTGGGCCTCCACAGAACGCAGAAGAGCATGTGTGTTTTCCGGTAAGAAGTTGCCTGGATTTTTCCTTTTCCCTCCCTCCCTCCCTTTTCTCTCTCTCTCTCTCTCTCTCATTCCTTCTTTCTCAGGTCCAATGTGGAAAATGCGGCATCATGGCCCAAGTCGCCAAGCCTCTCTCCTCTGTGCTCTTTCCCTTCCTGGCTCAGGCCACACTGCTCCACCCTGCAAACACACTTCTTGTTTCTGTCCGAGTCTCCTCCCCCTCGGAGACGGTCGGGCAACATGCGGACCTGACGTCCAGCGAGCCAAAAGTCCGATCCGGCGAGGGTCCTTCTAAAACTAAGCAAAACAAAGTGCAAAAGCTCGTTAAATGTTTAGACTTACCATGACTTGAGTGAGGAATCAAAGTCAGTCCACGGCTCCTTTCTTAGACTGGCTTTGTCTCGGCATCTCCGCAGGGTCACCTCTTAACGGGCCGCGGTATCATCACCTCCTGGGAGCGAGCGCCTGGTCCTGCACACTCGCTGCTGGATTTCCCAGCCTGGAAATGTCCAAGCTGCGTAGTCCTCACTCGCAAAAACCTTTCCTCCCTCTCCTCCCCCTCCTCTGCTCGGCCAACAAGAGCGCCACAGCCTCGCTTCAAACTCAAACTTTCTATTCTTAGCCCTTAGAGGGAGCTAAACCAATGGACAACACTGAGGCTGAAGCACTTTTAAATGTTATTAGCAAAGGCTGGAGAGGGGAGGGGGTGCAGGGTGGAGGACGCAGATGTGTTTGATTGGCAGCATCTTTGGAGTCCTTTCTGCTGGCCCTTGTGATTTAGAGCAGTAATCACTAGAGATTACAAACACTGAAAACAAGTGGACATCTTAACGTCAAAAAAGTCAAATAAAAAAAACACACCATTTTGGTGTCTGACGTCGCTCCTGGTCTTCCGCTACGTATGCATACAACAGGATTCAGAGACAAATTTGGCTATCGTGGGAGCGCTCTTTTATTTCAGGATTTCAAGTCAAAAAGTGAAACGCATTCGAGAGATTCATTCAAAACAGGTACATATTTCAAAGGTTTTTGGCTGTCCTCAGAGTTCTGTATGCAAGCACCTTTCACAAAACCTTGAGCGGACGGAAAAAGCGCAGTGATGCGCGTGCAACACGGATCACTGTAACATTGACACAAATGTCGAGCAAAACCCATTCAAGAATTTGGAGGAACTTCCCGAAGAGTGGCCTGAGGCCGGAGTCAGCGCATCTCGAGCAACTTTGCATTGACGCATCTATATCTATATACTTTCATTCTCTGTAGAAAAGGTCCGGATTCTTGATTGTGGGTGTCACAGTGGATCAACGGAAAAGTAAGTCAGGGTTAAGTTCCAACATACAAAGCGAGAACGACCAGCAGAAGCACGTGAAACCGTTTCCGTCTGAAATTGTTTAAGAACGAGTCTGATGGGAATCGTGTGTGTGTTCACGTGTGAGGGTGGCCTATGACATTAAAACTGGATTGTTGTGGTTAGATTTCAAGTCCTAATCATGACACCATGAAGTATCCTCTTTATTAATATGCCAACTTTTATTGATGATAAATGTTAACAGTAGTCGTCGCATACTGTAAAGATGGAACCCTTGTCGAAATCAAAAGAAATAATCATGCTGTCTGTGTGACATTAACTAAACTTCTTACAATCCCAATTGATGCAATGTGCAAGTTTGTAATGATAGTTTATCAAGTATATATCTTTTTAAATCAGATTGTTGGCTACTTCAATTCAGATTGGTTTGATCATTTCCATCCACTTGCAAATAAAAGCTTCCTTCCAGCGCCTGAGGGAGCAAAAAGAGGCGATAGTGAGCTGACACCAAGCAAGTCAAAGGTAAATAACCACGTGATGTTGGCTCATGGTGCCAGCACAGCCGGCAAAGCTACCGTGATAAGCAGAGCTGCAAGCGGGGCAGGACAGGAAGGAAAAACAACGATTAGTCAAGACAAGCCAACGATGTTCTGGACTACTTGTTTCTCCAGCTCACCTTTTGTCGGCGAGGGGCGCGGCTCGCGGTTCATCTTCGTCATCTCCTTCTCCGGACGGTTGGCCCTCGTCCTCGCCGTTTCCTTCCCCGGGTTGCTGTCCCTGGCCTTCAGCAGGCCTACGTCAAAACCGAGACCGTTTTTTGGGGACATGCCTTCATCCAAAAGGCAAGATGAATTCACAACAAACTAAACATGAGAGAACAATTCTTAATCAACTTTGGACAAAATGGGTAGGGAAAAAAATCCAATACAATGATGATTTTGAAATTCTGGGATCTAAAAAAAAAACCATTCATATTGATAATGTTTCTTTAATTGCATATTGATTAAATAAAAACAATTTGGCTGGTCATAACATTGTGTAATTATTTGCATAAATGATTCAATATGTTACATTTCTTACTGATAAGATACAAAGTGAAAATCAATCACGATTGATTTCCACTGCCCAGGTCACATACTGTATGGTGGAGCCTACCTCCAAATTTTGGGAGTGAAGCAAAAAGACGTGCCGCTCAGTTGATGGTCTTACTTAACAAATGCTCTTCTTCACAGGTGACAATTCTTCAGCCGTTTCTCTTTGTGTCCTGGTTGAAATGGTTGCCACGTTGGACGGCGATATGGCTAGAGGCCCCACCCGCGGCCTACCAAGAAAATACTAGCTTTTAATTCCTCAACAAATGTCTAATGAACACAATGAAATGCTCATAAAAATGGTTAATGAGGTAAATGCCACCGAATTGAATTATTGTTGTTTTGCTGAAGATAGCAACACATGGATTCTTCACAGGTTTTGTGCGTGTGCTTCAGTATTTAAGCCACTCGCAAAGCATGTATAGCCCTAAGCCCCGATCACCCTAACCCTGTCACATCTGCGGAGAAGCAAATCCAGGATTTGATCAAACAATGGACCCATTTTATCTTTGCAACAACTGATTGGTAGGGGTACTACACAGGTGGAACAGGTCTTGTGATTCAGAACAAAAAGGTGACCGTTGCCCAAATTAATTTTTACACGTACAAGAGACATGCTGTCAAATAGATGCATGCATCCTGTATTACGACATCAACTCCCCGGACTGTCCTTTCTTTTGCATTAAGAAGGCACTGCATGAGTACTTCCACCACACACCGGTAGCAATGCCTTAGTCACTCCCCCTGTCCTGTCCTGTCCTGTCCTGTCCTGTCCTGGTTACTTGTCGCATCTCTTCCCTTCACAGATGAGAAGGTGACTCCGATGTACTGGACCATTATTGTAGGCACCCATCCGTTCTCTGTAATGTTTATCTTCACTTGGGTGGCAGGTGTGCTGGGGCCCATCCGAGCTGACTTTGGGTGGCATATCGTAGACACATACTATTCTGCTGTAGTTTTGGATCACCTTTTCCCAATTCGGTTTTGTTCTCTGCATCTGCCCCCTCGCAAACGTTGTTCGGACTGGCTGCATTTCCAATAATATCACAACATAACTACAGACTAATGAAGTCCTCTAAAACATTATGGCAGACTGTTACCTTGGCTTTAAGAAAGCAGAGTTTACGAACACCTGCACTGGACATTGCACCCCAAATCATGACCGACTGTGGATATTTCACACTGGAGCTCAAGCAGCTTGGGTTCAGTTCTTCACCAGTCTTCCTCCAAACCCTCGGACCTTGATTCCCGAATGAAAGGCACACTTTACTTTCGTCGGAAAAGAGGACCTCGGACCGCCGGCCGACAGTCCGGTCCTTGTTCTGCTCGGCCCAGTTGAGACGCTTCCTACGTCGGCTCGGGCTCAGAAGCGGCTCGACCGGAGGAACCCGACAGTCGTCGCCCATCTCCCGGATGCGTCGGAATGTGGTGGTTTTTGAAACTGTGACTCCCGCCTCATTCCACTCTTTCTGGACCTCTGCTAGATTCTTGAATCTTCTCTGTTGGCTAATCCGCTGAAGCCCACGGTCACCTCTTTTGCTGGTGCATCTTCTCCTGCCACATTTTGTCCTTCCGTTGGTATGCACTCTGTGAACAGCCAGCCTCCTTAGCTATAAACTTTTGTGGCTTAGCCCTTCCTATGGAGTGTATCAATGATGGTCTTCTGGCCACTTGTCAAGTCTGCAGTCATCCCCGTATTGAACCCAACTGAGACAATTGAAGCAATTTAATGACATCTGGGGAAACCTGTGCAGGTGTTTCTAGTTTACTCGACGATTAGTGTCTGACACTCAGTTTAAAACATTTATGGCCTGCAAAATTTGGGCTGATTTCTTCACAGTATTCTTTTATGAGCTGGAAGCCCAAATTATGTAAAAATAACCAAATAAATTATTGAAATTGTGGGCCCTGAATCTATCATCTATGAAAGTTTAACTTTTTGAATGGAATTATGGAAATAAACTTTTCCATGATATTCACATTTTTGGAAACGGGTCTGCACATTGTACGTTTGTTTCCATGCCGATCCGCCAAAATATGTCTTTCGGTGAAACCGGTTGGCGGCGCAAAAAAGATTGGGGACCACTGGCATCGACCATAAAAAACGACTCACGTGCAGACCGATCGTTATTTAAAGACTGTGCAAATTTCACCTCTATTTTCTTCCTAATATTATCATTAGCATCACTAACTCATGAGAAACTGTACCTGACATTAAGGCGTCTGCTGGCAACACTAATAACTGCAATCATAAAAACAGAGACAAAAATGAACAAAAGGCAAATTCAAATGCCCTCCCACCTCCACAATAGGTGGAGGTGGGAGGGCACCTCCACCTATTCATTCCTGATGAATCCGAGGCTCGGCTCAAGACCAGTTATTCCTCACCCGCTGCCTTTTCCAATGTATCGCACAAGTACAATGCTACACTTCATAGCTTTCAAGGAACACAGCTATTTCTCTCAAATCTTTGCTCCGTTAGCTAGTTCGACGAAAAAGGAACCAAGCGACATTGCTGACTTGTAGTATCAAAAGTCAACAATCACTCAACAACCCAAGACCTAATCTCCAGAGACAAATCCCTTTGAACACACAAATGTGTCACATCGAACCTGCCTGCTGAAAAGCAAATCAAGTTGTTCATCTGCAACAAAGCCCGTTTACCTCCACCCCAATCTGGCCTAACCCCATGGGCAACAACAAACGTTTTGCAATATGGAAACCGAGAGGAAGAGCCCGGTCAGCGGAGGATCTCTCATGACCTTCTGCAACAGACGTTGCTTACTGCAAAGCCTAAGCGCAGGGCAAAAAACACTGATGACAATGGGGACAAATCAGAAGTCAGCAAGTTTTATTGAAAGAAATTAAGAGTACATTATTTGATTGAAAAGAAAGCTTGCAAATGGACTTGGCAGGTGCACCCAGGTTACTTCACTCTTCCAGCTCAAGTTTCTCGAGCTCCGACTCGAGGACCCGGTCATCGTCCTGGTCATTATCATCCTCTTCCTCCACCTGGATGCCGTCCATGGTCTTCTGCAGCTCTTCCTTGATGCGGTTGAGCTCCAGGAGCCCGTCCTGCAGGTCCTTGCAAACGTCTCGGATCTTGGCGGCGAACTCCGTTTTGGCGCCCTTCCGCAGCTCCGCCGAGTCCTTAGCCAAGAAGAAGACGTCGAGCGCCAGGAAGAGTCCGGACATGACTCCGGTGGTGATGCTCATGACCTGGGCGGCTTTGGCGGCACCGCCCGCCACGCTGAGAACCTGGACGGTGCTGATCAGGCTCTCCGTGTTGATGACCAAAGCCTTGCCGGCCCGGCCGCCCTCTTTCATGACGTGTTTGACGTTCTGGTTCAGATGCTTCTGGGAGATGCTCCGGGCGTACTGCTCAAAGTTCCACTCCTCCAGAGTCTCCATTCCTTCCTGGGGGGAGGAAAGCAAAGCGTTGACGTACGCGTAGGATTCCATCTGCACGGACTGCTTCCACCAGATTGAAGATTAGGAACTATGGAACGCGCTCTTTAAGCCCTTTTATTTCCTATCCTTCTTAAGGTCCAGGTATTAGTACGCTTTGTTCACACACAGAGGACAACTTCAGCATATGAGTACAACAACTGCGTGTTACTAATGAGGCAAAACTGTGCACTAGCAGACAACTGTGTACAAATACCCGTGACAAAAATTCTACTAGTATACATCGAGGGCCTCACTTGTAACTGTCCTATTCGTGTGCCGAAATGTCATACAGTAGTGGACAAAGACATGACCAGCAAGAGAGTCATTCTACGAGCACGCCAAATTGTCTTTCGAATGAGAACAAAGAGCATACTAGTACTTGGACGTGACGGATACGCAATAATACGGCATAAGACAACATTCCATAAAGATGTTTCAGCATTTATATCATATATTTGACGAGGAGGCTACTAGTGCATGACACTTTCCTACTCGATGTGCTTGGTTGTGTTAGTAGTGCAGCGGAAAAAGTATACTAGGAATCTTTAATTGGCTATCCACGAGTCCGAGAATTTTTTTTTACTACGAAGACAGTCATTCTACTTCGCGTGCATTAGTCGTTCTTCTAGTTTGCTAAATTGTCTTACTAGTGAGGACAAAGAGTGTACTAGTTCATTGACCTTAAGCTGGATATGAAGGATAACTCCCCAAAAAATAGTAAGACAACTTTGGCATTCTAGTAGGACAACTAGATGACATCTGTGCGGTACTAGTAGGACTGGTCAGGACAAAGAGCATACTAGAACGTGGACCTTCGTCTGGATAGCAATCTTAAGGAAGAAATGCTCAAAGGGCTTTCCATGAGGAAAGCGATGCAGCGCGGGACTTCAAGCGTCACCTGTAAGAACTCCAGACAGTCCTTGATGTCGTTCATCTCCTCCTGGTAGTCCTGGATCATTTTCTCCACTTTCTTGCGGTCCGCCTTGGAGTGCACCGTGTCCGTGATGTTGGCCGAGGCTGAGGCCACGCCGCCGGCCGTGGCCACGCCGATGCCCACGGCTGTGACAATGAGCGACGTTCCGGCCGTGAACGGGGCCAGGACGAGTCCAGTGATGGTGGTGATGGAGCCGGCCACGCCGGCCACACCGCCGCCCACGCTGGCCGACACCGTCTTCTTGTGGAAGTCGTCGGCGGCGTCGGCCAGGGTCAGGAGCGACAGGACACGCCGCTGGAGCGAGGCGCCGCGCCGGTTGAACAGGTCGACGAACAGGCGCGCCGCCATGAACACGCGGTCCGCCGCTTCTTCCGCCACCCTGACGGCCAGACGGCCAAACGGCCAGCGTCAGCGCTGCTCTTTGCGGCCCACGCGACGAGACCGGTCGCTCGATGCCAGTTAGGGTTCTCAAAGCGGGGCACCGATATATCATTTGCAGTAAGTGATGTCGTATCATTTGACAAAGTGCATACACGGTGCCTTGAGATACACTGGTATAGTAATCCCTCGATAGATTTCATTCATTCATTTCTCGCGGATTTTTTTTTTTTTTTTTTTAAAAGCTCAGTGTAGTGCAATTATGCTGTGATACAGTTAGCTTCGTAGACTAAAAGAGTTTAAAGAGACGTTATGAATCCCACTTGAATTCGAGGCAGAACAAGCACAGCTTCAATATGATTGGCCACTGCAGCAGCCAATCACATTGGACCGGGGCACTTCCTGCCTAGAATCCACGTGGGACTCATATCATCTCAACGACTCGTTGAACTCATCCGTATGGCACTAAAGTTAATTGTGCTACGCAAAGGACGGCGTACGTGACTGACTACTGTTATATTGTCTGTCTACATGTCGTTGCTGAACCATTTGCTTTCAATCCGTTGCCTAAAGACAAACATAGATGCTAATTAGCATTAACATTAAGCTTGCGGACGGAAAGGTGTGGCATTAAACAGCTTGAAGTCTTTTTTGAAGAAGAAGAAGAATCATTCACTATTTGCCAAAGTGCTCCTAATGTGAAGTGAGTTGAGTTGAGTTCACTGCCACAGTATCGCGCTCGCATCTCAACGTGTTGCTTACAAGTCAAAGGGGAAAAAAACATCCAAACGACGGCTTGTATCTCAAAAACCTCCAGTCGGGTCACCCGCATCTCAAGGCACCGCTGTACCGCCACATCACATCACATGGGGACCGGCGTGCCAATTAAAATCACAAGAAAACAACTTCTCCTCCCTTAGCTTTGGGCCAATCGAAAGCACTGACATTGTGACATCATCTCATAAATCTGAGATCCCAAAATGAAGAATTGCAGGAGAACAAAAAGATGCAGTTTTTTTCAAGAATAGTCCTGTTTTGTTTGACAAAAGGCATCTTTTCCAGACTCAAAGAGGACTAAGCTTTGTTCTTGAAAGTCATTACTATACCATGACCTTCTTCCCTCATTAATCTTGGACTTTTCAATCTTAATTTCAGCTCCTCTTTTCATTCCTATGGCATTTAGGGGTACCCGTGCTAGTTATGTTTAATTGGTGTTCGGATAATGAGGTTGTCCTTGGAAAAATTCCCCAAAAGATCGAGAACCCTGCTTGCTACTGACCAGCTCTCGCTAGCATTTTTCGTTGGAGGAAGCCTCCACATTCTGCACGCAAAGAAAAGTTCACTTACTCTTCAGACTGGTGGTTGTGGGCGGTCTCGTTCCACTCGGTCCAGCCTGAGCAAAGTGGAAAGAACAGACTATGGACCGGGATCCGCTATGAGCTCGTTTGCTTGCCATCAAACGCACGTACGCACCGTCAACCGTTCTCCACCACGCCAGGAGTCCATCTTCATCCTGAAAAAGACACATTTCTGTTTTGGCATCCAGGAGCCGCGCCGCCGCTCGTCCACGCATTCAAACAAAAGAGGAAATACCTCCAGAGGGTCCAAGACGCTCGGGTCGTGGAGCTCAGGCATGTCAACCATCTCCAGTGTTTGGACCTCCACCTCCTGCCCACGCAGGGTTTGGATGAAAAACACCGGCCGCCGCCGTTGAAAAGGGTCAAGTGTGGCGAGGCAAACGTAGAGCGAGAGTTGAACAACAGAAACGAGGACATGATCAGAACATTGGTCCGTGTGGCCGCTTTGAATCGGATTGACTCTTCCGGCGCGTTAAGTCGAAAGCCCGAAATACAAATTCTAGTGAGACCCAACTGCAGGATTTGTTGAAAGTTCGCCCTTCTTTTAAGTTGAGCGCGTCACGTCACGACGTACAGCATGTGCGCTACCTGAGGCCGAGCGTCCGAGTCCTGCGGAGTCCGACAGAAAGCAAATGAGAAGCCGTATGTCCAACTAAGAAGAGCGAGCGATGCGCTCCACTCGTACCTTTGATCCAGAGCTAAAAAGTGCAGTGGGAAGAATTCTTTTGATTCTGAAGGTCTGCGAGAAAGAAAAACAAAAAAAGAAAAAGGACAAACAAAGAATCTTTCGACGCAAAGCAGCTAAACGGTGACGTTTGGCAGATGCCAAACAAACCTTCTTCCTCGTCTTTGGCCGCTCGTTTGCTGGGCTTTTCAGCTCCGCGCTGCCGACGTCGTCTACGTACCAAACGGACTGAGGAGAGCTTGTCAGCTGAAAGAAACGTTAAACAAGCGGATTAAGGCTACAAAGCGCGCCAGCGTCTTACGGGGCTCTCCGCGGCGGCGGCGTCGAAGCTCTCGGCGCTGGCCCGTGACGCCACGTCCTGGGGGAACAACGGCAAACATTTACCGCATGACTATTTGTCGTCACGCGAGGCCACCGAACTTTGGGTCTTTTCTCTTCCCTCGCAGGTTTGTGAAGTGCAATTGTGGGAATGCTGAAAAGCACTGTAGGTCATTCGCGCCCCCCCCCTCCCTAAAAGAACGTCTGTTATTAAACCCACTTTGTTTTGTCCTTCCACATTTTGCAACCAAGTCAAACTATTCCAACTTCCTAAAATTCCATGAATCCCATTTTCCAAATTGAACTTGTGCTTTCATATTTGGCAGCTGATTCAACTTAGAAAATTGCAAATAAATGGAGGCATATCCAACCATCATGTGCACCGACCGCTCATCCTCACGAGGGTCGCCGAGGGTGTGCCGGCGCTTATCACAAATTGACCAAATTCTTCCACAGTTCGATCAATTCAAACCATCCCAATTTCAAAACGTTCAGCTCATTGGCGACATCTTGGGAATTCTTGTTTTGCCTCATTCCATCAACTCCAGTTTCCCCCGAAGTCCAAATTTTCAGTCAGGCTCGCTACCATTTGTGATATTCCCCGAATTCCCAATTTTCGCACGACTCCCTATTTCCCGTGGGGAAATTCCCGAATGAACGGAGCCATTTGAGCATTTCAACAGCAGCAACTGAGTTCAGCATCAACTTTTCAACATTCACATGCCACTTCTACACGAATTGAGACTTGTTTTACTTTCATTAAAAGGCCGTCTTGGGTCTGGCCAGGATGGTATGACTTTAACTTAACACATGCAATACACTTAATTCAAGCACTTTTCAAACATCCAGAAGGCAACACGTTACGGCTAAAGGTGAAAATCAACACCAGCGTCCTTCATTTTTACAGAGTCTGGCTCCTCATGTGGCGTCTGCAGGACAACACGCACACAAAACAAGCATCACATCATTGTCAGGTTTGTTTCACGAGTTGGGCATCACCCCTTTCAGCAAAAACACATCCAAACACAAAATGGACAGATTTGTCGAATAAACGGGGGGTGCTTTTGGGGAAATGTCTGAAACGACACACGGTGCCGGAGAAAAGGAGCAGCACATTCAGGAAACTAGGACTTGTAGGATAATATTTCCTGCTGATCTTGGCCCACGGTGTGCTATTCACATTTGCATATTCAAGACGCGGTATCAGAGTTGTGGCTACGCATGCGACACGTCAGACCAAGGGAAGCCTTGCCGTTGGCCCATCATCATCATCATCATCATCACACAAAACTCTACCGGCTCGTCGGACAGGTCGTCTGAGTCCGTCCGGCTCTCTCGGCCAGAGGAAGCGTCGATCTGGGGAGGCTGCGCGTCCTGATCGAATGACAATCAAACCAACAATCTGTCATTCAAACAGCAGCCAAGCAAAAGCGAAAGCGAAAGCGAAAGCGAACCCCTCCCCTCCATGTTGCTCTGCGGCATGAATAAAAACGATTCACCTTGGAGTGCCAGGATTTGAACGGGTTGACCTTCTGGATGACACTGGAAATCATTCCGGGGTTCTAAATTGAAAGCAAAGCAAAATAAGTTGAAAGTGACACTTTCCCAACATCTACCCGTTTTCCATTCAGTTCTTTCTCTGGGGTTTCTGAAGATTCGTCAAAACGTTGTCACATTGCTTCTCTCACTCCCCTTTTACCTGCGCGGAGTCTTTTCTCGGTTCTGACGAGTCAGCAGTCTGTGGGCAACAACGAGAGGTAAGAACATTTCTATTTGAGCCGCCACGCGGTCCTCAAACGCGTGCGCTTTTGCCTTCCCTGCGATGAAGCCTTGAAGGGGTTGACGACTTTCTGCATAACGCCCATCACCCGAGTCCTCTACAAACACACGTGCGATGAATGCATGACTTTTGATCGGATGATTCAGGTTGACGTGAACAAGCGGCGCGCATCGATGCGTCCGTGCGCGCGCGCGCGCGCACCTTTGACTTCGGGAGACTTGCGGCTTCGCGGTTGCTTCCCTACAAGAAGGTGAGCGCGGTGAAAAGGCGGCACGGTGGCGACGCTTACCCGTCGGCGAACGGGCGATCGATCCGAAGCCCCTCTTACCTGCTCGCTGGGCAGGGACCTCGGCGGCAGCGGTGGAGACGAGGCCGCCGGCGAGCCCTTTTCCTTCCTGAACATGTTCATGCTGAAACGCAATCGCGTCAAGTGTGACAGCTGAGGATGCAGTGGCAGTCTGCAGTTCGGACTTGGAAGTGCTCGCGCTGAATCAAGAGCAGCTTTTGATTCGTTGCTCCTTCACTTTCGTGGCAGAAATTAGGCCCAAATGTCACTGAAACACACCAATCTCTTGTTGAGCGCTTTTAGCTGTTAAGTTCGTCGCCGACACACACAGCGGTTAACCCAACGCGTTGCGGTGCAAGTTGCATTTGGAAAAGAGCGCTTTCGAGTCACCTTCCAAGTCAGACGAGGGCAAATTACAAGCGTTTGGAAGTTCGCGACGACGCAGCGGCGCTTACCTTCAGCCGGTGACGCCAGGAAAGCGCACAAAAACGCTTCACACAAGTCGACAAACTGGTTTGGCAGACCCTGAGCAACGTCTTTTCGAGTCGCTTTGCTCACACACGGTGTCTCGTTGCACGCAAATGGCGGACATAAGACGACGGAAAAGTACAGAATGGCGTCAACGGGCGCGCCGGTGTGGACTCCAAACGCAACTATCTGAAACGAGATGCTGTCACGAGGTTGCTGGTAAAACCTTCATTCAGCCAAGACGTATTTGACAGTCGTAAAATCTCAAAAAGTACATATAGATGAGCTTGTCTGAATGGTGGACTTAGTGTGAAACGTGACCTGTGAATGACAAAAGGTGGACACGGCCAGACCAGAGACGCTCCCAAATGCGTGAGGATTTGGTGGCGGTTGTTTTTTTGAACATATTAAACACGGTGGGGCCCCAAAATCGAATTCTGCTCGGGCCGCACCAGGTGATCGGACCTTCTGCCATCTCGTCGAAAAGCATTTCGTTGTTCTGCCTGTCGCTGTATGGCGCTGGCCTCGAGAAACAAACAAGCTACATTTAGGGTCGGCCCGCCCATGGGGCGTGGTTCGCAAACGCATCAAAAACACACAGAGCCATATATATTGCGTGGGGGGATTCACCTTCAATATCATTCTATTATAATGACGTGAGAATGCAATTGATACAAACAAAAGAATAGGAGCAAGGTGAACTATGTACAGTACTTTGAAATCAGCTCACTTCGAAGCTCGCTCGTCCTCTCCCAAGTTTCCCCCTCAATTTACAGAGCGATGCATTCAAAGCCTCTCGGACTTAACAGTGCTAAACTCGACAGAACACTTCTTCCTCTCGCAACCCCCCCCAACACATAATAATAATTCATAATAATCTGTCATTTTTTTTGTCAGTTGAAAATGATGGCCTTGGCAGACTTTGTACCAACACGGGGACTTTTGTTTTTTTTGCATACACTGTAACATCCATACCACTTATAAATATGTACATATTTTGTCTTTTTTGTGGACTGTATTAAAAAAAAAAAAACGGACTGAAATAATACTACAAATCTAATGGTGACTTTGAACTTTTACCTAGTATTGTATTGTTTTATAATCTGTCCAAAAACGTTACAAAGCAATTTCCCAGTTCGCTCACATCCTGTGCATCGACTGGGGGAAACAAACAAGAACAGAGCGTAGAGGCCTGGAAAAGCCTTTCAAATGAAGAATGCAACAGGGAAAGGGTCTGAATACTTTTGGCTGTGTGATATTTCAGTTTTTCTTTTTTAATAAATCTGCAAAAATTTCAACAATATTTTTGTTGGTATATATAAACAATATATGTACAAAAAAATAATTGTTGAAATGTTTGCATATATAAAATACAGTGGGTACGGAAAGTATTCAGACCCCCTTAAATGTTTCACTCGTTATATTGCAGCCATTTGCTAAAATCATTGAAGTACTTTTCCCCCTCATTAATGTACACACAGCACCCCATATTGACAGGAAAAAAACAGAATTGTTGAATTTTTTTCAGATTTATTAAAAAAGAAAAACTGAAATATCACACCGCCATAAGTATTCAGACCCTTTGCTGTGACACTCCTATATTTAACTCGGGTGCTGTCCATTTCTTCTAATCACCCTTGAGATGGTTCTCCACCTGCATTGGAGTCCAGCTGTGTTTGATTATACTGATGGGACGTGGTTAGGAAAGCCACACACCTGTCTACATAAGACCTTACAGGTCACAGTGCATGTCAGAGCAAATGAGAATCATGAGGTCAAAGGAACTGCCTGAAGAACTCAAGAGACAGAATTGTGGCAAGGCACAGATCTGGCCAAGGTTAAAAAAAAGTTTATGCTGCACTGAAGGTTTCTAAGAGCACAGTGAGCTCCAATATCCTGCAATGGAAGACGTTTGGGACGACCAGAACCCTTCCTAGACCTGGCCGTTGGGCCAAATTGGGCAATTGGGGGAGAAGAGCCCAGAGATCACTGTGGCTGAGCTCCAGAGATGCAGTCGGAGATGGGAGAAAGTTCTAGAAAGTCAACCATCACTGCAGCCCTCC